>NW_028250365.1:0-76375 GCF_964263255.1 Lissotriton vulgaris | reverse complement strand
CACAGTTGCGTCATGTTTTTCCCAAAGTACCTGGAAAGGGGCGACCACTCGGTCCCCCCGAACGTATGGTTGGGTGCCCCGATCCTCCCGGGAAACCATTTTGGGCGGGGGGCGTGTCTCTGCTGGTATGCCCGAAGCGGCGTAGCCGGGGCGCGCCTTTTTCCCGCCCAAGAGAGGTTGTCCTAGACACCTACACCGATGACCACGCCCAGTAGGCGTACCGGAGGAGGGTACACGCCCTCCTGAAGAAGAATAAATAGAGCGGGAATCCAAAGAAGCGTCCTCTTGTTCCTGTGCTCTGAAGGCTGCACCCACTTGTTGCTTGTGAGCCCTCGACGGAACAAGGAGCAATTTTGAGAACTTGTAATTCTTGTGTTTCTCTTTCAGTGACTTTAAAGCGAAGGATCCAGGACCGTGTTGATCGACTCGGAGCAGATAATCGAAACCATGTCTGGCAAGAAGGCAGGAAAGGGTTCCGAGACAGACAAGGTGCTACGCATGTTGGTGAACCGAATAGCGGGCATGGAACGAAAGGTCGGACAGGTCCCAGCGCTTGGTCGAGATTTGGCGGTCGTCAAGAAGCAACTGGCCGCAATGAATAAGCCTGGTAACCCTAAGAAGGTAATAGGCCCGGCCTTGCCGGGAATCGTCCCCGAGGTTAGAGGGAAACGGGTCAAGAGGAGGGGGGTTGCAGGGGAGGTTCCGGTCCCTGAGGTGCCCCCGGTCACACCATTTAATAACCCGGTACCAGTCCCAGACGCGGGTCAACCGATCCCGGTTGTGATTACGCCCGCTAACGATGAGGATATGCCTCCTGAATTGGCCACCCAGTTGGCCGCATGGCTCAATAAGAAGGCAGGGGGGGCTACGGCGCCCGGAGACACGGCCGAAGAGGCCAAGTTACTAATCCAGCAGTTGCGGCAGTCGCGAGATGCCGCGAAGGCGAATCTTCCTCTTGTTTCCCCACAGGTGATACCGGAAGGACCAGCGGCTGGTCGCGAGAAAACGGCGGGAACAACGACCGAACCGGGTAAGCTCGCTTTGCCGCTGGCGGGGGAGGGCTCATTACCCTCAACGCGGGAGAGGGTGGTACAACACATCCCTATTGCCACGAAAGAATTGATATGGGCAGACAAGTATGTCAATATGTTTTCATTATTAACTGACCATCGCGAGATGGAATATGCTAAAACACAGAAAGATTTGTGGCACTCGAGCGTCTGGCACGCCAAGATGGCAGAGTTCAGGGTGGAGGAGACGATAACGAATTGGGCGAAGGCCTTTGCAATGTTTACTGCGATTATTGGTGAACGTAAGCCCGAGGTATTGACTGAACTGTCGTATAATGGATTTTTATGAAATGTATGAGGGGGACGAATGGAAAGGTTACGACATGAAATTCCGTAAAGCGAAAGAGTATGATTCCTCTCTGACATGGGACTGCCTCGACTCAATTTCTTGGCATAAGCAGCTCCTGCCTGGGACGGCAGGGACATCCTCGCCAGGCGGGAGTGGGTCGGGGGTTTCCTGCCAAAGGCCCGCGGTGCCCTTTCGAGCAGGCGCCGGTGGTGATTACCAGCCGAAAACCGGCGGGAATGGTGGAAAGCGGGGGGTCTGTTGGGGCTTCAATCAAGGCAACTGTAACAGACCGCAGGGAACATGTAGGTTCAAGCATGTGTGTGCGGGCTGTGGGAATTCTTCACACCCGGAGAGTTCATGTAGATCGAAAAATAACGGGGCGGGAGGTAAAGGAGGGTCCAAGCAGGACTGAGGTGGATCATTGTGACCAATTGCCTACTCCCGTTGATCTCATGGCTATGACTCCTTGGTTAAACAAATACCCTGATCATGTCTCCGCTGGGGTGTTGAGGAAGGGATTCTTATACGGCTTCCACATCCCGGCGGGGGATTTTCATGGGGAACCTTTTTGTAAAAACCAGCTATCAGCGCAGCATAATCCAAGTGTGGTAGAGAGAAAAATTGCAAAAGAAGTGAGTCTAGGGCGAGTGGCAGGGCCTTTTTAGCGCCCGCCAGTGGCGGATTTCATCTGTTCTCCATTAGGGGTGGTCCCGAAGAAGGACCCGGGGAGTTTAGGCTGATCCATATTCTGTCTGCTCCAAGGGGTTTCTCGGTAAACGATGCTATTGACCCAGAAGTTTGTTTGGTGCGGTACGCATCATTCGATGATGCCATCACCATGTTAAATCGCCTGGGCCCCGGGGCGCTGATGGCAAAATCAGATATCGAATCAGCGTTCCGGTTGCTCCCGGTACACCCACAGGATCAGCGTTTGCTAGGTTTTGCATTCCAAGGGAGTTATTACATGGATAAATGCATGCCGATGGGTTGCTCCATTTCTTGTGCCTATTTTGAAAAATTCAGCTGTTTTTTAGAGTGGGCATTCACCGAGGCCACGGGGCATAGGCATGTTATGCATTATCTAGATGACTTTCTGTTCTTGGGAGCAGCCGGCGACACAAAATGTGCGCAGGCGCTGCAGGACTTTTGCATCCTCATGAGGGAGTTTGGAGTCCCATTGGCACCAGGTAAGACGGTCGGACCATCCACTTCACTGGAGTTTCTGGGAATTGAGCTCGATTCTGTGGAGGGATGTTTCCGTTTGCCGGTGGGAAAGGTAGCTAAATTTAGGGCTTCCCTGGAACTTTGCCTTAGTAAGGAGAAAGTGACCCTGCACCAGTTACAGCAAACAGTGGGTCAGCTTAACTTTGCCTTGAGAGTTATACCAATGGCCCGCCCCTTTTCACGCTCTATTGCACAAGCTATGGTTGGTCTCAAAGAAGGACACCACCGCACGAGACTGTCTGCAGAGGTTCGCCAGGATATGCACATTCGGTTGGCATTTCTGGTGGACTTCAACGGTCGAGTAGTGTGGAACAAGCCGCCAGCGTCTTCGGACGAGCTGGGTTTGTGGACTGACTCAGCGGGGAGCGTGGGATTTAGCGCCATCTTTGGTAACCGATGGTCGGCGCAAACATGGCCGGCGTGGTGGCACTCCTGTGGTCTCACAAGTAACATTGGGTTCCTGGAGCTATTCCCTATTTTTGTTGCTCTGATGGCATGGCCAGACGATTTCAGAGACCGCTCTGTGGTATTTTGGTCTGATAATATGACTGTTGTCGAATGCATTAACAATCAGGCAGCACGCTGCAAATGGATCTTGAGATTGTTGAAGGAAGTTGTGCTGCTTTGCATGAGACTAAAAGTACAGTTCAGGGCGAAACATGTGCCGGGCGTACTGAATCATGCAGCTGATGCACTCTCTCGTTCACATATGCAGGCGTTCAGGGGTTATCTACCTACAGCGGACCTAGTGGCGGCACCATTCCCCAAGGCGCTTTGGCTAATCGGTGCCCCGGATTACAAGACCTCGTGGCAGCAAGTTTAGCCCCCAGGACATGGAAAGCATACGAAGGAGCGTTTCGTTCCTATTGCGCATTTTTGGGTCCGACAGGGAGTCAGAACTGGGGTCAGGAGGAGTCCTTCCTGGGGTTCTTGGTAGCTCCACACCGAGAAGGCCGATCAGCGGCAACGGCCAGTAGGCACAGGGCGGCCATTTCATTTATGGCGCAGGTGCATGGCGTAAAAGACCCAACAAGTTCCTTTTTGGCGAGAAAAGCCCTTCGCGGCTGGCAGCGCCTTGAAGGTCGCAAGCATGGTGAGAGACGCCCGATTGGCTTAGAAAGGTTGTCCCTACTTATGGCGAAACTAGTCGAGACATGCTCCTCCCAATTCGAGGCGGTTTTGTTCCGGGCAGCTTTCGCATTAGCGTTCCATGGGGTGATGCAGGTGAGCGAACTGGTCGCTAGGAATAAAAAAGACGTTGAGGGAGGCCTGTGCAGGAATCACGTCCTAATTAGGGGTGATTCGATGGTAGTGACGATAGCCAGGTCCAAAACCGACCAGGGGGCTACGGGTAACAGTGTTATTGTGCAGCGCATGCGAGGGTCCCCCACGTGCCCAATACTGTGTGTAGAGGAATACTTGGCACAGAGGGCTGCTACGTGGGGGGGAAGTTTGCTAAGGCACAGGGATGGGACCCCACTGACGAGGTTTCAGTTTCAGAGGGTGCTGGCGCTGACAATCGCTGCCGCAGGCATGGACCCGAGCGATTTCGGGACCCACTCCTTTAGGATAGGGGCGGCTACTGAGGCTACAGCCAGGGGTCAGAGTGCGGATGAAGTAAAACAGTTGGGACGATGTTATTCGAATTGCTTCAAAAGGTATGTGCGATTGCACATGTTGTAAGTCAATTGTCATGCACTCACGCTTCTTGTCTTTTGTTTGGATTACAGTTTCGCGAGCATATCATGCGGGCGGAATTTGCAGTCGACCCAGTACCAGGAGACCAGCGGTCATGGATCACCGTCTGAGGAGAGAGTGGGGTGGGTCGTGGGCCACTCATACGTGAGGCGGGCCGGGGACGTATTCAAATCAGGTGACGCGACTCGCGCAGCTGGGGAATACGGGTACAGAGTGGCCTTCCACAGAAGGGGCGGGCTCTGTATTGACCAATTTGAATCTTTTGTTGAGGGTCTCTTAGGGCGGCAGAGGTCACCGCCATCTGTAGTCATAGTACACCTGGGGGGCAATGACTTGGTGACTCTGGGTAGACAAGTATTGTTCGAGCAAGTTTTGTCTGCCGTTAGCTGGTTGGCAAAGAGAATCCCGGGGTGCACGATTGCCTGGTCCCACATGATTCCCAGGAAAGTATGGCGGGGGGGCCTTTCGGTGTCAGCACTGAACCATTCGGTGAAGAAGGTTAACAATAAAATTGGTAGATTGTTTCGCTCTGCGCAGTTGCATAGTATTCCTGATGGGTGTATTCGGGGTGATCACATGTATCTGAATGATGGGGTTCACCTGTCCCGGGAGGGGAATGTTTTACTCATAGGAGACTTCATAGCATGGCTAAGGGGTTTGAGGAAGCATGACCTTTAGGAGGAGTCGGGGGGGCCGGATAGCCGGTCAACTATCCGGCCTGTGGCAGTAAGGTCATGATCGGTGAGCTATGGATGGGAGCGCCCGGGGGGAGGTGGCCATTGGCCCCTCCCACTGAGAGGCGGAACCCACTAAGGATGGGTCGCCTAAGGGGAGACGGCCATAGGCCCCTTCCAGGGGAGGAGGCGGCTATATGCCCCTCCTACGAATTTCCCGGGGCCCGGATATCCGCGACGGCGGATAGAGAGTGTGGGGATGGGGGGGGAGTCCACGCTGTCCTTCCTACAGATACCTCACACGGGAGCTCGGACGACCTTTAAGATGGCGTCGAGCGGAAAGGGGGGCCCCTAACAAGACAAGGGAAATTGCAGTTGGCAATGAGGGTACAATCCTTTGCGCATGCGTCATTCACACCGTGAGGGCGACAGTTTTGGTAGTAGGGACCTGACACCGGTTAAGACCTTGCCGTTGGCCCTTAATGCTAGGATGTACAATTTTAATTTAGAATGTATGCATTTGCAGGATGTTAGACTCGGCTAGGAAACCTTTGTATTAGAGATTTGTTAAGGTTAGCCAAAGAACATGTCTTCATCGAAATGTAATAAATGTAAAATTGAACATGATTATGAAACTTTTATTTAATGTTTTAAATTTTGTTTCATATTTTAATAAATACGGCCGGGAGGGTGACTCCCTCCCGCCTTTCAAAAGTTCAGAACTGCGTCCGACTTCCCATCCTTGGGGATTGTGTTGGGAGGGGGTGACGGGCATCCCGGCCATATGTAGATGCGACAAAGTTCTAAAATGAACCTGCAGCATTGAAAAACAAGCGATGCGTCACTCCTGAGACCCTGTGGAGGCGATGTGACAGCTCCGCTAGATGCAGCTGGCGTGTTGCGACCAATCCAGTATGTATTGGGAGGGATGCAATACCTTGTATGGATTCCGGTGCGCAGGCTCGGTAGGAAGCGCCTCGCACAGGTACGATGCGACGATCTTTGGGACGGCGACGATCTCAGGTGCGGCAGCGAAGCGCAGCGTCGATATTCTCCTCTCGCGACCCCTCGATGTGATGGCTCTGCAACGACACTCGCAGCAAGAGGTGTGGCGATCTCACCCAGCGACGACAGGCTCTCCGACGATACTCACAGAGATGGTAATCTTCCCACACCGGAGTGATGCATTCCGCAAGCGACGGATGCGTCGGTTCATGCAGCGGCAAAAGGCACTGAGATGATCTTAATATTCATGCCAGCGGGGATGCGCTTCACAAGAGAGCGATGCGTGAACATTTGCAGATTGTCTTAGTTTCTCCTTGTCCAGCTTCCCAAACAATAGGTACAACTTACAGAGGCACCATAAGTGGACCAAGCACTCTGGGAAGGACAGAACTCATACAGCAGAGTTCAGGGGGGGGAGCTGGGGGTGAAGTCCTTTTGTTCCTGGGATTTTTTAACAGGGAGCCAGCTCTACTCAGGCCCTTGGAGATCTCTTCAAGCAAGGGGAAACACACAAAGCAAAGACCTTCCCCTCTCCTTGGCAGCAAAGGAACTGCAGGTCAGCCCACAATTACACAGCAGGACAGTCCTTCCTCTTCAGTCTTCCAGCTTTCTCCTTGGCAGAGGATCCTTCTTGATTCCAGGATGATCTAGTGTTCAGTGGTCTGGGGTCCTGTACTTGTACCCCAAAAAGTATTTGTTCCCTTTGTGCAGGAGAGCTCTGAGCCCGGTCCAAACCAGTTCTGGAGCACTCTGTTTAAATGACTCCTTCTTTCCTTTCGCAGTGCAGAGCAGAAACATCAGATGCCCCACAGGAGGTGGAGCCAGCATTGTGGAGGGAAAGCACAGCCCTGGAGCACTTTTTTGACATGATTCCTTCTCTTCTTTCAGAGTGCAGGGCAGAGACATCAGACACACCACAGGGGGTGGAACCAGCACTGTGGGGGGCAGGCACAGTTCTAATCAGGTCCAAGGTGCAACTCCTCCCTCCCATCTAGATACAGATCTCTCTATTCACCACTGGGCAGACTCATTCTGTCTCCTGGAATCCCCCAGCCCTGTCACTCACAAACCAGATAGTCAATTCACAAACAGGCTATGGCACACAGAAAGGTCAGACAAGAAAGCAGCCAATTTCTAAAAGTGTTGTTTTCAAACACAGGATTTAAAAAACATCCTTCCTAAAAGATGTGTTATTAAATTCTGAGTTCAGGGATACCAGACTTTTCTATCTTTCTCCTATGGGAAGAAATGCAGGTAAATATTATACACAGCATTCCCCATTATAGCCTACAGGCAAGATAGCCTTTCCATAGTGAAAAACGAAAATGGCTGTAATTCACTACCAGAGCATGTCACCTACACTAGTACATGCTCTTCCTTTCACATACACTGCACCCTGCCCAGGGGGGTACCTAGGGCCTTCCATAGGGGTATCCAATGTGTACAGAACGTGAAGGGTTAGGCCTGGCCAGTGTGGACACTGGTCAGGTCAGCATGGCAGTTAGAAACTGCACACAGGCACTGTGGTGGCAGGCCTGGGACACTGTTTTAGGGCTACACCTGTGGTTGGCACAATCAGTGCTGCAGGCCCACTAGTAGCATTTGAGTCACCAGCCCTGGCCCACCCAGGGCACTTTACTAGGGACTTCCTGGTAACACAAATATGCCAATCCTGGATAACCAATCACAATAATAATTTATACAGAGAGCATGTGCAGTTTAGCACTGATCAGCAGTGGTAAAGTGCCCAGAGTCCTATTGCCAACAACGGGTCAGGAAAAATAAAGGAGGAAGAAGCAAACAGTTTGGGGACAACCCTGCAAAAAGGGCCATTTTCAACAGCTGTGAAGCGAGATAATGAAGCTCCATATCGGTCACAGCAAATCCACACTATTTGGCCTGAAGGCAAAATGTACTCAAGGCTCTGCAGTGGGATCAAGGAAGGTGGACTAGCAGAGTTGCTCAATAGTAGAGGAGCAGAGGGTGGAAGATTATTTTTCACAGGGTGATCCCTCCCATCACAAAGAGAGAGCCAGAATTGTGTGCAACTACGCAGGGAGATGAGCGTCGCCCTAATGCCGTCCTAACCCTGCCCCAATAAACTTTATTTCAGCATCATTTACTGCCATTATCCAGAGGTACCACGATGTAATTGGTTCCCATCAGAGAGTTGGTATGAATTCAGGAGTGGAAGTCCATGTTAGCCGGGTATATAATGGTGACGCATTAGATTTGTCCCAGTTGATCCTCAAACCTGAAGAGTGCCTAAACTCTGCTAGTGTAGTGATGGCTCCATCAACTTTAGTGTGCACAACCAGAGAGTAAAGAAGGAGGTTATCTGCAAACAAAGAGCCATATAAGGGCGAGTGTCCCTTATGCAAACATTGGTAGCGGTGGCTAGTGTGGAGTGTGAGGGCTAGTGGCTATATTTCCAAGGCAAAGAGTAGAGATGAGAGGGGGCAGCTTTGATGAGTGTACCTCACAATTGCATGTGGTAGTAAGATAATAGAACTAGTCTTCACTCATGCCACTGGGTTTGAATACAGAAGGTGTGCCCTACAGAGGAAACAGATGCCCAGACCCATGCTCAACGCAGTGGCATATAAATAATCCAAGCTCAGGGAAGCAAAGACATTTTCAATGTTTACAGTTATGCCATGGGCATTTGGGTACGCACTAATTCAGGGTAAAGTTCATAGCCTGTACCAATTGGTGGACATTATTCGCTGTGCTCTGAAAGTAGATAAATCCTCATTGGTCTTCATGAATGAGTCCTTGTATGTGAGGGAGCAGCCAATTAACCAACATTTTACTCTGTATCATATAGTCGACTTTGAGGATGGACAGGGGGCTGTAGGAGGTGACCAGTTCCCAGGGCTTATACTGCATAGGAATGGGGAACAACAGAGCCTCATGAAGTGTCCATTGGAGAGAGCCGGCATCCTTAGCTGCATTAAACAGTTTGGTTAATGCAGGGGCAAATGCATCTATGTGCAGTGAGAAAATTCTAGGGGCAGAATTGATTTAATGGCCCCTCTTATCTCTTGTACCAGGATCTCTCCTACTAGAAAAGCCACGACCATTGCAGGGAGTCTGTACGTCTTTGCTGCCAGTATATAATCATATATTGCCCTCTAATAACCAGTTTGAACACCTCACATTCTGTGAGTGGGGAGGACGCTGTACCCTCATTGTCCACAGACTAATCACAATTCATGTCACCCAGGGCTTCACAAAAAGTAGGGCAAGCTATGGCCAGGATGTTTTGTCTCTAGGATGGTTTTGGGGACCTAGTACGGCCCCAATTGAAAGTTAATAGTAGTGGGTTGAGATCAGAGTAGGTTTTCTCAAGGTATTCCTCCTGGGTAGTCTAGCTGTGTAAAGAGGCAGATCAGAGGAGATAGTCAAAGCAAACAGAGCGGTCATGCAGGCCCAAATGATAGGAATTGGAAATCCCTTGAGGAGTATGTGCTCTCCAAGTGTCGACTAGGCCCCAATCTGCTAACAAAGAGAAGTTTTGTGAATTAAGGAGGTGAGGCGAGGTGCATATGACCTGTTTAGTGTGACATCTCCTATGCAACTAGGAGCGGGAACTTTATTACCTTGGGGATGTGCAGTTGCAGGAAGGTGGGATATTAGTAGGTACCCTTTGCTAGTAATAATACTACAATCACCAATAAGGTCCATTCAAGTCTCAGAAAGTTAATACGTGTTCAACCCTTTGTAGATTGGCAGATGAGAAGTCAGGCTTAACTTAGGAGACAGGTGTCTAAAGCATTTAATACCACCAAAACAGTAAATAAATAAAAGACACAACACAATAAAAATAAAACATCAATTTATAAAAATAAAGAATATGTTTATCTTTGAAATGAGACCAAATCAACAAAAATCCAATGTAAAGAGCTGGAAATATACATTTTTAAAGATTGAATTAAAAAATATGCTTTCTAGCACCTAAAAGTATAAAGCACCACTTGTGGTTATCTGGTCACGCTGGATCAGGACAAAGTGAATGTTTGAGGCTGATTGTGATGGGGCACGGGTCGGATACGATGAGTGCTAGTTCCTGATGAAGATTTTACCTTCACACTTAGTCACTTTTTTGGAGCTTTTCTCTCGTTGACGGGCCTATTGGCGGGTCTTCGGATCTTTCGGATCTGATGTTCGGTTCTCCAAAAGCAGCCTGCTTCTGTGTGATACCTTAGTGGTTCTTTGGAGGTCTTTGCCTTCAATGTCAATGACAGGGAGCTCCAGCGCTATCAGTGGATCAAACCAGTGTGATCAGGCCAATTCGTGAGTAGGCGGTGGCGACTTGACTTTTGACGTTGAGCCGGTCTTATCCTGGAGCTCTTTATAAAACTTTGTCAAAAAGTACCCAGACTTTCAGATCTTCTTCTGAACAGTTTCTTTAGGGTCAGAAAGTGTCAAGGAGCAGCAGCCAAGGGTTCAGAAAATATGATTTGCCTCTTGGGTTTTTTAGAACTCAGTCCCCCACAATGCACCTTGTCAGTCCAGGAAAATCCAGGTGCAGCTGTTGAGCTGGAGTAGTCCTTCCAGTGATGATGCACAAGCAACCATGGTAGCAGCAGCATGGTTTATTGTGCCCCACACATCACCAGGCACACAATGGCAGGATCCAGGCTCTTGTTTCAGTGGCCTTGGTGGGACGCAGCACTGGTGGGAGAGACATCAGCATTACAGCAGCAGAAAACTACACTTCGGGTTCGGAGGGTGACCCCCGCTCTGATTTCAGCACTGTACTACCAGTGCTCATGACCGAGGGGTATCTCACCCCTCAATGGCCCGATCAGGTGAACTGACTAACAGCACTGGAATTATCCTAGTGGTATTATGTCTCCAGGCTCTGCACATGCCCACTGTACCCAGTGGGCCCACAGTTGTCTGGTTAGATGGCTCCCACAGCAAAAGAAGGGTTAGTGCCAATCACAGGTACCATCTTGACTGCCAGCAAAGCCTCAGGAGGCCAAGGAAGTGGCCATAAAAAATCTCAATGCATTGGGGGAGGTCATCACCACATAATTCAGTCCCCTCTGTCCTCCGATCCAGGGTTTCAGACTCTGTAGTGAGGTGGAAGACCAGGGGTTGTCGAGGAATTCTGGCAAGATACTCCTCCCAGCATGGTGAGTGTCTGCACCCCTGTTGTGTATACCGAATGGTATGCATTTTCACTTTCATTAGCCTCCACCAGACCATATTAAGACAAAGTTTGCACAGATATAAACTTGCATTTTTATATCTTGCTGGAGGCAGTTTATACCTGTTTGATTTTTTAAATATTCTAAAACTATTGTTAAATTACCTCAATATGAAAGGTGAATTGTTAGACCTCTTGTTGCAGAAAATGTGCTTAGGTATATGAGCAGCATAGTTACATGTTTACAGAGAAACTACAGAATGCAGCTTTATTCCCCAAATAAATACATTTAGGTATCACACTTCTTGATATCTTTGAGAATGGGAAGTTTGGTAAAGTAGTCCACAAAGCATCCTCATCTTTCAGGAGAATGTATGTGCAGTTATGCAACTCCCTAGTGGTCACTGCATACTATAATCCATCGTATGGGTAGGAGTGGGAGTAAGGGTAAGGGAAAACTTGATGGTCATTCCTTAAAGCACTTGAAATGTTATCCATCTCTTTTTTTTAATTATTTTTTTATTATTCAGCTTGAATATTGCATCATATTACAAGACATTTAGGTGTATCATGACAACTTAAAAGGTAAACCAGTAGAGACAGCCGGAGAGAATTACAGATAAAGATGAAATTAATAAATTCCAACAATGGACCAGGCTATAAAGCTCTTAAGCTATACAGTGAGCTAATTCAGTTTGTCAATTGTTCTGCCACTGAAAAAAAGGTGCCCATATTCGCGAGTCCCTCTCCCTCCTCCTTTTGTCTCCCTGCGTATATACTGCAGATTCTAGGTTGTGCAGGGCAAGCATCCTGGCTCTCCAGTTAGCAAAGGTAGGAGGAGCTGGATTTATCTATTCAATTTTAATTTTATTGAGTATATGATTTGGAACTCCTTAGAGATCCACATATAATAAAGTAACAAAAGAGCAGTATAAGAATAAAACAACTTATTAAACCAGATTGTTGTTAACATGGTTTTACAAATTTTCACGCAAATCATTTAATACAATTCTAAAAAGCATTTACAAAAATAAAAAATTCTATTGCAGAAAATTTCATTGGGAGGACAGAAAATAGCATCAATGAGAGATCTTGCCGATAAAATGCCCAATTGTATGCATACTGGTCTCACCCACAAACAACAATAGGCCATTAGGGCCGGACAAACTAACAAAACATGTGCAGTGTCTTGGACTGAATTATTACAGAAACTGTATATGTTGGATATACCGTACCATTTGGCCAACAACGTATTCAAAGGAAGGAGATCCTGCCTTAAAAGTAGCCAAAAACGGCGCAAACCATGGGGCATATTCCAAGAGGCATAAGGTTGTAATTGTCTAAACAGATAAGAATTAACAACTTGAGTGACCCCCTTCTTTAGTATAGTAGAGTTGCGATCCCTTTCGAAGCTTAACTTCCATGTTGCCTGTTTTAATGTAGATTTTAGCTGTTGCACAGAAAGGTCAAAAAGGGTTGCTTCCTCCAGATCCAAGAGAATAATGGCCTTCCTAAAGTTCTTTATGAGTAACGAATACTCTTTTAGGGGGCCCATTAACTCTTTTTTAATGAGAGATCTTAATGTGGCTGGATTTCCTTTAATCAAACAGGCGACCCAGCGAATAACTCCTGCCAAACCCTGTGCCCAGCTGCTTCTTAAGCCAAATTCTAATCGAAGCGATGCTGCAGTGCAACTGTTATTGACAGAAATTAGGTTTCTCAAGAGGAAACCCTCAATGGTGTCCAAAAATCCCCATTCACCTAAATCGATGAGTTCTATACCGTAGAGCAAAGTTGCAGGGATTTTTGCCCGGAATGCCTCTAAATGATGCACAAAGTGTCTTTTATTGTTTGATTTATATAAGGCTCTCAGCCCATTTCCCTGCGACTTTGCTTTGCGGGAACTGTTATCTATATGGGGTTTATTACTCAAGTTGCTGCTAACTATTTTACCAAAAAATACATATGATTTTACACTTTCCAATTTTTGACCTCCCAGCTCCCAACTAATGTGAGGAGGTATGTGGAGAGTTTCTTCTTTGAATTTATCGCGAAATAAATTCATACTTAGATTGGAAATTTTTCAATTTAAGTCCCCTACTAGGACTATGGCAATCATCGGGTCTTTCTCCCTGATACTCTGAGCGTAAGAAAAAACCTTTTTCAAAGTTACATTAAAGCCAGCTTCCGGTGGAATGTAGGCATTGATCAAAACAAAGGGTTTAACAACTTCAGTGTTGCTAGACCTGAATAGAGTTACTGCTTGAAAAAGGTTGGAGGGGTCCATATAGTGGGCATAATTCCAATTTAGTTGATTTGATAAAAGACAAGCTATCCCCCCACTGGCATGTCCTCTCTTATTAATGGTGGCGCGGCCTTCCAACACAAAATAACCTTTCCCTACCTGAATTTTATCTGGGCACCATGTCTCCTGGAGGCATATTATATTTCCTCCAGAGACAAAAGGAATTGCATTTTTTCCGGGCTATTTTTTAAACCAGCTGCGTTCCAAGATATTATAGATATCTTGTCGCTAAATATGCGGATTAGACGTTTGATTGTTTAGGGGTTTTCCTGCAAGAACTCCAGGTAGCCAGTTCCATTGATCGCTTTCATCTCCGGAATCAGGTTGGCGAGATAGCAAAGGCGGATTAACATAGGACACTAAACGGAGGTCCTTAGACTTGCATATTTTTAAATCCGCAAGATCACCTGCCTGTTTTGTGCTACCTGTTGCTGCTTGCAACAATGAAAAGGGGAAACTTGAAGGGATTAAAGGTTTAGAGACTCTATTTTGTCCAGTGTACCCTAGTAAAGGGATTATGTCTATCCCTCTGCTCTGAAGGTCTTCAGAACGTTGCAGGATTAAATTTGCTACTAGCTTAGACTGGAACTTCACCCTAGTTATCATCCCTATCTCGGACTTTAATATTAGTACCCTGTCTAGATCAGCAGATTGTATTAATGTCAAGTTAGCCGATTCTTGAAAGTATTTAAGTAAAAGAGATCTATTCAAAGTGCATTCAGCATCAAAAAGGGGGGAGAATTCTAACCACATGGTGTCAATGCTTTTGTCCTTAATTTCTTTTAACGAAATGCCTTGTGAGACTACTCCCGCAAAGGATGTTGCTAAGGGATTGAGAGTTGGAATTACATGTCCGGGGGGGTTATGCTCCTGTCCCAGAGGTATCGAGCTTATAGTTCCAATTGTATCCCTATTAGCATTAACTGGTTGGAAAAGTCTATTTGTGTCAGTTGTTATAGGAGGGAAGGGAAAGAGAGTAACTGTTAAAGGTGCAGCCGAGGGCGGAGAAATGATATTTTCCATTATGTTCTTATTTTCAGAATTGTTTTCATTTTCAACTGCCACCTGGGGTGTTTGGCGTACCTCTTTGTTCGTAGAGGAGTTAATGTGTTTTCCAAAAAGGATTTTCCTCCGCCTATTTTTCTCTATCCGTCTTATTAATTTCCTCTTATTCCTTCCATTCTTTTTAGATTTCTCTAGATTCCCTTTGTTACTATTCTCCTCTAAAACAACTGCCTCCCTGTCTCCCTCTCCTTGTTGCCTCTTGAAGATCGGAAAAAGATCATTCCCAGTTTTTTGGGGGGACTCCCCCAGGAACTTTATTTCTGAATCAATATCTATTGAGCAATTTAAGGTAGGAATTGGATGGATAGGACTTGAGTTAGCTTCCTCTTTTACCATTTTTAAGTCATCTTTTGGCTATAGGGAACAGATCCTTTATTACTGCCTCATCTCGTGCTGTAGGGGACTGCTCCTTTAGGACTACGTCCTGGACAATGTCCTTCTCATGTCGATTGCCCAACAAAACTTTCAGGATTTGGGTCACTGTATCTAATACACAATCGGAGCCCCCCACAAATGTTTCTAATAGTTGCAAAATAGACGATAATAGGTGTTCTAATGCGGAGGGAGAATCAGAAATAGGTTTGTCCATCCCATGGAGTTGAAGTGCGTTTATCCCAGTTAGATTTAGGTTGGGACTCATTGAAAAATTAGAGTGTGAGGTCTTAGAGGGGGTACTACTGTAAAGATGGAGGCCTGCATGGGTTGATGTTGCCGGTGTTTTTAGGTCAATCTGAACCGTGTCTAGATCAGTATCTATGTATCTTTGACATAAATCCTTATCTAGGACCATAGGAGACAGGCCATTATTGAAAGAGTCTCTTGATGGTGAGACATTCAATGAGGGGTGGTTATCATCATGGGGGATTTTCACATTGTGCAAAATATCTTGTTCTATCTCTTTCCTTGTTTTTATAATTACTTCTGGAACTAGATCAATATTGTTTTTCATTGTGGAGAACAGGGGAGGCGAAAAACTATGCTCAGGGGGTGTAGGTTCTACTCTTGCTGCGACAGAACAATTATCCACGTTTACCTTTCTGTTTACAGAGACCGCTCCCAGTGTGTTAGATAGCATATCTGAATGATTTGCTTCAGGAGCCTTGATATCCTCAGATATGGTATCCGCCATTATTGCTTTATTCTTACCCCTTTCCCAAAGGTTGAAAAGCTGACAGGTGCCTTTCAAATGGGCAGCTTGGCTAGTCTTATTTCGAAGGGGTTTCGATTTGGTTTTAGAGCATGATCTTCCTACTAATATTCTCCCAGACCTTAATTTTTTTGTCATCATCTCACTCAATGGAAACAGTTAAAAAAATAAAGGAAACGTACTGTTCAACGTACATAAAACACAATACTACCCCTTTGATCATATAGAATAAAATGAAAACAGAAGAAAGAAAAACAATCAAGCTATATCAACACAACACCTATAGGGATCGTGAACCCCCTTATTCTTTGCCCATTGGGCGCTTAGGAGTCGAAAAAAGAGGGCCCCTTCCCAACGTCCATAGAAACCAAAGTCAGGAACGACCCTAATTCCCACCCAAAAAGCTTCGTTGGGGGATGCAACAGTATTAAAACCCCGTCAGAGTCACTACTCCCTTCCCAGGGACCTGGCAATTCTGCGGCGGCTCGTGTACCACCGCCAGCTGACCCCCGTCTGGATGCCGGGAAAGGGGAGGGGCAGGCAGGCTGTGAACAAATAATTTATAAATACCGTATGATCCGCTATACAAGATGGATATGTTGTGTTGGGATGTTAGGGGACTGGCCTAGCCTGGCCTTCTCGTGCCTCTGAGGGCCTCAGAGGGCCCGCCCTTGTCCCGGGCTTCTCCCGGGACGCTCCCGCGCAGCGGAGGGACGTACTACGTTTATACGGGAGTAGAGGGAGGTGAGCGTGGTGACCAGGGAGAGCGTCCCAGGTGACTCGGGTGAGCAGCAGGGACTCCTGGGAACTGGAGTCCGTGCACCGCCTTGCTTGCAGCCCTGCTTTAGCCAACACCCGCAGCAACAGTGTCCAAAG
The DNA here is from genome assembly GCF_964263255.1 of Lissotriton vulgaris. Classification (NCBI taxonomy): domain Eukaryota; kingdom Metazoa; phylum Chordata; class Amphibia; order Caudata; family Salamandridae; genus Lissotriton; species Lissotriton vulgaris. The sequence goes on along the minus strand of NW_028250365.1, from coordinate 59,864 downwards.
CACTACACTCCTCAAACCCACAGGGAGCAAGCGCCGCGAAGCGGGACCCGCGAAGCGGGTCCGGCGCGGTGTAGCGCTGTACAAATGAAAACGCGCTCAAAGTTCCAAATTAGCCACACCAGCAGCGAAGGTCCAGGTCCGGCAGGTAGGCACTGAGAGGAAGAGAATATGTTTTATCTACTCAGATGTGATGCATAGGCGCATTACTGACATTGCTATAAATATTAAAGCTGAGGTGTGAGTAGATGTGTGGTCCTCCATATTTGCTTGACAACCCAATATTACCACTTCCGGGGATAGGACCATGGGATTTTTAGGGTAGGGTTTATAAATGTTTGGACTTCTTGGATAAATACATCAAGTTTAGGGCAGCTAAAAAACATATGTATGTTGCTGGCAGCGACTAAGCCACATCTAGGACAGCTGTGCCCACCATACCCCCCATCTGGAGATTTTAGCCGGGGTATAATAAAGGTCCATTGCAGCCATAAATGATTGAGAGCGAAGGCTTCCAGATGTTAAAACCCGGTTGGCTAACTCTAGTGACTGTGTAATGTCTGTTCCTGACTGTCCCAATTTGTTATCCCATTTAGTATTTTGTATAGAGATGTCATCCGGCAAGCCTAGGAGAAGGGTTTGATAAATGAGCTCAATTTTTGCTTTCTTCAAAATCAATTTAATAAGTGGGTTTTTAACAAAGAAACTTGAATTCCTAATCAAAAGTCGCTCCAGATAACTACGTATCTGTAGGTATTTGAAGAATTCGTGCAAATCCAGGCTAAACTTATCCTTAAGGAACAAGAAGGGGGCAAGAGTCTCCTGTTGGGCTAGGTCTCCCAGAACAATAATACCTTGCATCCTCCACTTAATTGTAATATGGTCTTGAAAGATTTGTGGTAATAATCTAGCTGCTGCAAGAGGTGTATAATAGTTAATATTGGGGATTAGCCATTTACGGCGTACTTTCTTCCACACCGAGTACATTGCCATGATGACTCTGAATTTTTTTTTTTAAAATAACTTGGTTCTAAAACTGTTAATAGAATACCTTTCACATCCTCCCCTAAACCAATTGCAAAAATAGAGGGGTAGCAGTATGCTGGAATTACTGCTCTATTACCAAATAGGGGGACGGCCAAATGTTGTAGTTTTGCTGCCCAATTATAAAGCAGCAGATTGGGAACTGATTACCCTCCCTGTTCACAGGCAACTGCATCCATCTTGCGGCCCTACGTGGCTGGCGGTAGCTCCATAAAAACCTATTACAGCATCTCTCTATCTTAGACATACTTGAAGGGGCTAATTCCAATGGAATTGTTCTGAAAAGGTATAGAAGTTTCGGTAGGATCAGCATCTTTAAGACGTTCCTCCTTCTGAACAAGAATAAATGCAAATTGTCTAATCTGCGCAGGGTGGTACTAACGGTGCCTATAATTGGTAAAATATTGATCTCAGGCAGTTTTTCCACTGCGGCTGTAATGGTGATTCCTAAATACACTGCGCGGGAAACCACTGGTGCATCAGATAGCCCCATAGCTAAGGATTGAACCACCTGGGTCTTTTGGGTGTTAAGTTTATATCTGGAGCATAAACCAAATTGGGCTGCCAGAATCTGGGAATGATGTTGCCACATTACTAGTCAGTATTACAATATCGTCAGCATAGGCTAACGTTTTAAACTCAGAATTATTAACCCTTACTGGTGGAATAGAGCTGGCGTTCTCAATTCAGCTTAAAAAAGGGTCGATATATAAAGTGAATAGCAGGGGCGAGCAGGGGCAACCCTGACTATTACCCCTGCTAATAGAAAAGGAATGCGAGGATTTGCCAGAAATGGATACAGTTGCCATCAGACTAATATAAAGTGCCTGAACAGCCCAAATAAAACCAGGGCAAAACACCTTCCACTCCAAGACTTTCCACAGGAACTCCCACTCAACCCTGTCAAACGCCTTTTTGGCGTCTAACAGGAATGCGCCAACGGGGGAGCCCATAGCTTGGGCCTAGTCTAAGAGTGCGATGACACAGTGAACGTGGTCTGCCATATCCCTACCTGGGATGAAGCCGTGCTGGCGAAGAGAAACTTGTGGCAAGATGACTGAAGCTAATCTGGTACTCAACATTTTTGCAAAAATCTTATTGTCGGTATCAATGAGTGAGATCGGGCGGAATGAGGCGGGATCAAGGACAGGCTTATTTTTTTCCTAATAAGATGATATTGGTATATCGCCAAGAATCAGGTATGTGGCCGAGCTTCCCTAAGCATGATTAAGAGATCCTCCCGGAGCTCCGAGCGAAATGTGCTATAAAACTCCAAGGGGATAAGATCCGGGCCGGCCGCCTTGCCTTTAGCAAGAGAATTGAGGGCCATGTCCACCACATTCCACTCTATAGGTGCCGCTAAGATTGAGTTTTGGTTATCTGATAGTTTAATGGTGTTAAGACCATAGATAAATGTCGCAAATTCTTTATTAGTATTAGCATTGCTAGATGACTCTGTGTATAATGCAGAATAAAAGTTAGAAAAAACTGTTAAAGCACCATCTGGAGTATCATGAATTTGACCTTGGCCATCCTGAATCGAATCTATGCGGTTGGCCACAGCTTGTTGTTGCAGGCGCTTAGGGAGAACCCTTCCAGCTTTTTCCCCAAAATCAAACATATTTGAACGGTACTGTAGATATTTAGCCGCTATATCCCTCCCAAAGAATTCCAAGAGTGAGGATTTAATACATGCAACCTGCATTTGATCTTGGGCAGTATCGTGACCATCCCTAATATTATTAGTAATTGAGATCTCTGCGCTGCGAAGTGCGATGATCCTAACATTAATTTCCTCTCGATTTTGCTTCTGCTGTGTCAATGAAAAGCTCTTGGTTTCACCTCGAATCGCAGCTTTTAACGTATCCCATACTATGATGTTAGAAGCTGACCCTCTATTAAAATTCAGAAATTCAAGGACCCAAGATTGCATATAGTTTAAATAGGATTCCTCTAATAATAACTTTCTCTCGAAGGTCCAGGGTCTAGGAGCCTTTGAGATAGAGGGTAAGGTACAATTAATAATCAGAGGATTATGATCCGATATTATACGGGGTGAAATAGTAATTGATGTTATATCGGCAAATTGTTCAGACAAAAAAAAGTAGTCCAGACGTACCATTTTGCTATGAGGTGCTGAATAGTAAGTATAGCCATCCAGATCACCATGATGGCAATGCCAAAGGTCAGACATTGCATGCTCCTGGACCAGTGCTTGTAAGGCCCTAAACACTTTAGGTTTCTTACCTATATATTGGTGCCCCTCCTTAATGTTAAAAGCCGCCTGTAGGTTGATATTGAGATCCCCACACAGACACACAGGATGAGGCCATTGGGACAATTCCATATTTAAATAATGTAGCACGGCAGGGTCGTCAGTATTAGAACTATAAACTGTACAGACTCGCTTCCCTCAGACCATAGAGCCCAACCTAACCTTCTCTCATTCCGCAGAGCACTCAAAACTTGGCTTTTCCCATAAGGCACGCCCCACCATGTTCTTGTTTATTAGCGCTGGGACGCCCATGGGCAGCCATGCGCTCTACAAATCTGTAATAAATAAAATAAATAAATACAGATGGTCATGGAAGCACCCTTGATCAGAAGCTCAGCGATGGCCCAACGACCGCAATTATCTTGGGTAGTTTTTACACAGGATCCCATCCCACGCCTAACTAGGATGGCCACCCCTCTAATCATTGAGGTCTGTCGTAAACATCCTACCAAATCAAAACCAGGAATTTTTAAATATTCTCTATTTTGCCATGACACATGGGTATCCTGAAGGCATAGTACCTCTACATTTAAAGACTGAATAACTCTTGAAAATAAGGCCCTTTTACCATTGTTCAACCCACAGATGTTAAGTGAGGCAATACGTACTTTAACCAACGCCATTGAGTCTTTTCAGTGAAAATAAGAGGATGGCTACAACAATAAATATGATATCATGACACACATAGCATTTTATAAGCTGTTTTTTTTATGCGCCCACCCCCCAAACCCCCCCACACCCCTGAACAACCCTCCACCCTCCCTGCAACCCCCCCCAAGGAACCTGCCCCCACCCCCCCCCCACAAGGCAAACGGACCGAGGTCCAAATGATAGAGAAGCTGGTGAGCAGTGAGCCTCTCCATCTGGGGTCCCTGCCAATCGACAAGCGCAGGGAGTATAGCCAGGGAGGGTTTTGAGAGAATATAAAGTTAGAAAGAAAGACATTTTTGAGACTTATCACCCCCCATGAGGACATACCCCCGCTAAGATTCAAAGAAAGGCAATGGAGAAAAAAGAGACGATAAGGATACGATCAGTAAAGATTCTACATTGTGTCCAAAAAAGCCTTAGCCTGTTTGAGAATGGTAAATGACTTTAAGCTTAGAGGGATATAAAAGAAACACATGAGCCCCCTTAGCTTGGAATGGGGCAATTAGCTGGCGGAGCTGCCACCTTCGTTCAACTGTGGCTGGACAAAGGTCTGGCCTAACAAAAAATTGACATCCCTTTCCTGACCTCTGTCTATCAGGTCTAGCTAGGTCATAGAGCTTTTCTCTGGCCAGGAAGTTCAGCAGGGATATTAAAATAGCCTAGGGCCTGTTAGAGGTTTGGCCAGAATGTTGTTTTGATTTGAACGGAAACCGATAGGCATGCTGGATTTGCATTTGCCAGTCCCAGTATTTCACGTCAGGGAATGCTTCCTTGAACAGCTCCACAACGAATTGTCGAACATCTGATCCCTCTATGCCTTCCGGAACCCCCAGAATCCGTAGGTTGTTTCTGCGGGCCCTGTTTTCTATGTTGATGATCTTCCATTGGACATCAACCCTGTGAGCTTGGATTGCCCCGATAGTATTCCTTTGTGTAATCAAATCGTCCTCCAATGTCGAGATGCGAGTTTCCTCTTCCACTGCCTTAGATGAAATCTCTGCGCATGTTTTGATGACCCTGCGGAGGGAGTTCTGGACCCTGCGGCCAGCCGCTTGGGCTCGGGCACTTCCTGGCGGGTCTCTTCCCGATGGGCAATTATTGTTTAGTAGATTATTGCTAAAGTCATTTCCCCCGGGGGTGGGATCTTAGAAGTTGCGTCCATGAAGTTGGATTGCGCACCCGGCTGGGTCGTATAAGAAAAGTCCGAGGCTAAAGACCCGGTTCCCTGATCGGAGTCTTGAGGTATTTTACGGACTGTGGATAATACATTGGAAATGGCAGCCGAGTTCAATACCTCATTTGTACGCCAGTCCCCAGTTACGCTGTCTTCGTCGTTCGTCCAGTTCCTATCCACACCATTTTCATCCGCTGAGGAGCCAGTGTGCTCAGATAGGGAGAAAAAATCAGCATCTGTATCTGCATCAGTAGTGCTAGGAGCTGGTGGTAGTACTTGAGGAGACTGTAACAGAGTGTGGACACTACATGGCAGCGGAGAGAGTACTGCAGCCAGAGCTGTAAACAGGTACTGCTGGGGAGTCTGTACGAAAGGGACTACATCTCCCATAGTGCCTCGGGACGATGTTGGGAAAACGGCTGCAGAGTCCGTAATAATCAAGGTCCTATGCTTTTTGAGGTCCACTGTACCCATATTTGACTGCACAGCATCTATAGCTCCCTCATTTACAGCATCAACCAAAGCAGGCAAATAAGTAGCTGGCAACAGTTTACAGACGGCATCCGACTTACCCAATTTGGCTGGAAGTACTTGAGTGGATGCTATGTCAAGGGGCTGTTGAGGTTTTCCAGACGCTGGGCTTTGTGAAGTCCGGGGTGCTTTACTGGAGCTGGCTGAACGGGTCTGAAAGATGGAGGATAGAGATTTGGTTTTGGCGTTTTTGGAGATCTTGCCGGCTGAGATGCCTGTCTGAGCCTTCTTTGCACTGTCCGCTTTAGGCACCGGCTATGGAACGGAGGGCTGGGGTGCCGGTGTTTTTAACCTATTGGGCATGTTGCAAGCTTGATTTTTTGTTTGCCCCTTAGGCAGCATTCCAGCGTTTTGACTGCACAACAAATGAGCCCGGTACAGCCATCGCAAAAGAACGGAGCCGCCGCAGCACAGACGCCAGGGAACAGAAATCAGCTGTGCGATGTGGTATCGGTGTCGGTTTCGCAGAGGCAGCTGCAGCATCCCGCTTCACACGGAAACAGGTAAGGGATCGCTCCTTGTAGAAAAATAAAGAAAGCGTTGCTTGTTTAGTCCATTTAGACCGTTCAATCCAAGTTTACCCTCTCATTCGGGGCTGATTTTTGACCAGCAGGGCATATGCAATGGTAGAAGCGTTGCTGACCCGCTTACTAGGCCAAGGAGTCAGCCACCATCTTTCCACCCTCTGGAATGAAATGTTATCCATCTCATACTAGTTTTGTAAAAAAAAATGATCTTTTCTTATTTTCAATTTCAAGCACAATTTTACCCACCTACAAGTAATCCTTCACTGTCTTACAAATAAGAGTTTTATTATGATGCAGGTCAGAACGGCTTCTGAGGTTCTGTCGGAGGTGGTCCGACCTCCACGGTCTCGTTGGAACAGGTCAGTTCAACTGCTAGATTATAATGACTGAACTGTGTACTCTGACCGACCGCTGACAGACTGCCAGCTCCAATAGCCTTTCTCCAACTGCTCAGATGGGGGTTGGGGATAAGCAGCAGCCATAGAGCTGTATAGGGTGTTCCAGCCACCATATTGATTATGAGGTGCATTTCAGACAAACCAACTGTGGCGGTTCGACATGCTGCCTCGACTCATCGGAAACAAAGGATTTCGGGTGCATACTCACCCACATCAGCTTCTCCTCAACACTATCTGGTATGGATCCCTTTCTCCAGGTCCCCCTCCACTGGAGCAACTGAACCCCGAAGACTACAATTCTATGGGAGCTGAAATGCAGGTAACTCATAGGGGGCATGTCTCCCATTAACTGGCCTGTGCCACACTCAAGCGATGAGGTACATGCAGAAGCAGCCTTATCCCCACATATGTCATGCATGTATGTACATAACAGATGTTTCCTGTGAGTTAGTAGACATTTGGATCGACATATTTTGGGTTATGTGCACTGCCATATATGAGACCTCCACGGTAGCAGCTGTTGCATCGTAATATGGCAGAGGGATCTTTCCCGGTCTTGGCGGTCAGAATCAGATTGCAGCCAGGGTGATCAGACATTCTGTCCGTCCAACATTGTAATGAGCCCTTAGTTATTTAGAGTGAATTGTTTGACCTGGATACAGCTGAGCATAATATGGAGACCATTCAACAAGGCTTCTCTGATCAGAAAATTCTTGTGATGCATTCCTTTAATATTTTGTTCCTTAGAGCTCCTCTGATCTATAAGGATTGTTCCTTGTGCATTCCCACCCCAATTCACACAAATCAATACTACAGTGCATTTGTAATAATTAACCTTCCACAAAACATTAGTCTTCTAGACATCGCACTTTTGTGTGTTCCCTTGTCTATTAACAATACACATTTTCAGTTGTGTCATACACTGCCCATTGCATATTCTAATCTTTTTTCTCAGGCACTTTAATCATGTCAAATGTTATGCCCTTGCGTTGATCTTCAAGCATGATTGGTATCTGGGGAGGAGTTATTCAACCTCTGCACCAACATAGTCCAGTTGGATAAGTCTACTGTCAACATAGCATTATTTTTTTGGTATAATGTATTCCACTGCCGAATTTAGTGCTGCAAATTAATATAGCATTTTCTTTTTTTTTGGGGTGGGGGTCGTCTAAACAATAATGCAAGCATTGTTTTTTTTTTCTTAGTGGGTATGCCCCTAGGGATAGAATCCATTACATGTGTCCAGTAGTTTGCTATACTATGGAAAGACCACATAATGTGGAGAAGTATTCCTTACTATGAATACTATCTCCACTATCTAGGACACGTCTGTGCAGTGTGGCTATATTTTATGTAGCGTTTCCAGATTTTGATAGTGATGTTGAACAAGTTTAATATGGCATTACTTGAGATTTGTTGGAACTTTGTGGCAAACCTTGTCCCACTAGAATTCTGTCTTTTGTCCTGTAAATACCACCTCTAATTAAACCCATTGCTTTCTAATCATCAGTGGTGTTCCCCACCCTTCATTTTAAGGTCCAGTGTATACATTTGACACCAGATGACCCACAAATACCAAATTTAATGTTGATGCATGCATTTTAATGACTTGGGGGCATCATGAAAGGTTGGCCATATCTCCATGTCGGGTTTTAAATTTAAGCAAACAGAAAGAATTGCCCTGATCTAATTTTGAAAACCGTTTAGGCTACTTCAGGTTTTAAATTTAACATTTAGATAGGGATCCCCTTCCTGTCTCCCACCTGCATACCCTGATGAAGCTAACAAAATCCTAAGTCCAACTACAGTTCTTTGTTCAGTACCACTTGTCCTTTGAGCGGGAACAGTTTTAAGTTGCCCCAATTGACTGACAGTCCTGATATCTCTGCAAAGCTCTCCAAAGTCCTTAACAGCCACTGCATTTCCACTTGAGTGTTCTGGGAGTAAGTCAGAATATGTACAGCATACATGTAGAAGATTCTTTTATGTTGCACCCACTGTTATATCCCAACCAAGCTATAACATCTGCAGCCTGCTCTCAGGGTCTTCAATGCTACTGCAAAACAACAGTGGGTGCAGGAACACCCTTGCCTTATTCCCTTTTCCATTAGTCAGATGTTTGATACCACAAAGCCTGGTCCTAACCTCACAATTGGTTATGTATATAGTAATGTAATCCATCCTTTTGGATTTGTGTAGAATTTAATCCATCCCATACCATTAGCCCAAGGTCCCATATGTTCTATCATCTGTAGCATATAATCCCAAAATGTTTTTTTTGGGATGGCTGAGTGCAGGGTGTAGCTGTTGTCAGCGTTAGGACATCTTTCTTGTTATCAGTCTAAAATAAACTTTTTTTGACTACTAACATTGTCAATGTGTAGTGTCCTTCCACCAAGTTTAGACTATGCATAATGTGTGAGGCATGAAATATTTTTAGTAGTGCTTCTTTGGAGTACAGACTCACATTTATCTTGATCTACTAAAGATCCTACCCCGACTCACAGTTAATGTATACTTACTACATGGAAGGATTTGTGCTATCAACACAGCTATATTTTAAGAAATGTACCTCTTTTGACTTGGTAAGGATCTGTTTTAATTTCTTTAATCCCTGCTAGACTGAAGAGTGGTTTCTAGACCGAAGTGCTAGTCTCCTCATTTGGACCCTTAAATCAAAGTGGATTATCACTTATTTGTTTTCTTGTGAAAGAGCATTTTCATTAGATGACATGTGCCTCAAAGCCCAGTAAACATAGTCTTGAAAATAGAGATGACAAGAGGATTCAACAGAACAATGAGAATTTTTCAAGGACAACAAGAAGAGTTCTTTGAGACATAGATTAATTGTTTTGAAGAGATGTACCCAAAACAAAATTAAAGCAGAATGCCAGCAACAAGTAAGTTGATATTTGGACAAATACTCTACCTTTGTCATGCAGAGTCAAAGAAAAGAAGAAGTTCAATAAACTGACTTAAAGAGCATCAAACCAATTTTGACTCCAATTGTATAAATGGTGCGCTTTTGGGCAGGAGTCAATGAGAAGCCTCCCCCATTCCAGTTCGGTGATCGACCGTCCCCTCCCCACCCAAGGTGGTTGTAGCACAGATGGTGGCCCTTTATAAAGACACAGCAGCCGCTGAGAAGATCCTGCACACAAGTGGAGAAACGCACTAGTACTAAGTGCCGGGAAGCAGGGATATCTGTCAGCGAAAGAAGCCACAATAAGTGACTGGTGAGTGGGGGGTCCGCCTGACCCAATAACTTAAGACACCAGCCAGTGAATTGGGGACTCAATTGCCCACAAGCCTCGGTAGGGGCAGAAGGCAAGGCTTTTCTGGACATCGCTCTTTTAAGCACCTTCATCTCTTGTCTATGCCCATCCACGCGCGCCAAGGATGAACAGGGCCCACTCTCTTGGTTTATGGGTTGTAACTCTTCTGTATCCTGCATGTATACAGGTACTATTTTAATTTTAGAGTGTGTTGCTGTTCAAGGCTATTTTATTTATGTCTCTGTTTATCGAGGTATCCTACATTTTTTGAGCTGAAACATTGATGGGCAAAAGAAAAGCTAACCCCATTTTGGAGAAAACGGGGCTACTCGAAACTGGTCTGGGGTCTATCACCAACTACTTGTCTTTTGTTATGTTGGGAATTAATACCCAGGGGCATCTTAAGGATTTGGGGGTCCCTGGGCCAAAAGTATTTTGGGGCCCCCTGCTACGAACATCTTTGAATTTATGATCCAATTTCAGCTATTTCATGTCTTTTTTGGTAAGGTCAGTGACAGTGCACAGACACACTAGTCCAAATTCTAATTGTGTCTACATCAAATATTCAGGGATAGTGACTTGTGTTTTCAATATTCTAACACAGCAGAAACTCACTAATATCACTGCAAATAATCTCTGCGACCCCCTCCCATTTCTCATATGTAAGGTCTTGTTTTGATCTAAAAGAAGCCATTTTTTTATGGATGTTGAAACACAAACATTTCTTTACAAAATGTCTGCCGTAGTCTCTCATACATCACCCATATTAAAACTAAATTAATTAGAGAAAAAAGGTATTTATAACAATCTGTTTAAGAATGATTTAATATTATTAGGGTAAGACTCTGCAGAACAGAGCTGGCTCTATCAAGGGGCCCCTGAAAATGCTGGGGCCCTGGACCAAAGCCCACTTTGCCATTGCCTTAAAACTTCTCTGTTAATACCAACATTAGTCTTGTGGAAGATCAGATGGACAATTCCAGAAGGTAACCTTTAACCCCAATCTTACAATTTCCAAACAGGGTTGCCTCATTTGGCCATCCAGATATTTTTGCTAATACTATTTCTTCAGGAATGGATAAAGATTTTGAACAACAGACCAGCTGCTGTTCTTCAAATAAAGGAAACCAGAGTGTATGTCTGGTTGCAAGTGCGCGTACTGTACCAGGTCTGTATTCAACTTCAAATTCACCTCCAAACAAAAAGAAGAAACAGGACTATTATTCGATAATCAAAGAGTAGGGTGTGGTAATTGCAACCGAGCCTTCTCTACTCAAAAAATGGATACTAAGAACCCCCGGAAGAGAGTCTTTATTTTGGGTAAAATGGCTTCAAAAGTTATGCCTGACATAGAACAAAGTATAGTAGACCATTGCTCCAAATGTTTTGCTAAACTGGAAGAAAAACGCAGTGAGTTTTACAAATCCATTTTGGAGAAACTAAGGGGCATATTAACAAGGACCATTTCGCCGTATTTATGGAATTAAAAGCCAAAAATGCGGCGAAAATGATATTGCCCTATTTACTAGGCAGCGCTAACATGCATTAACGCATGTTAGCAGCCGGTTTGCTAACGCCTTGCCTCGCATTTCCAATCGGTTGCAATGTAGCTGTTCCCAGAGGCAAGGTAGGTGTTCCTATGACAATAGAACATGGAAGAGGGCGCTGCGACAACAGCGTTGTACTTACAAGGCGGCCCTGGACCTGAGGAGCGTTAGCAAAACTCCCGCTAACCGCGGTTTATGCCAGATTCTAACATCTGCTCTGAAGTTGACTTAAGCATGCCTAATATGGGAGGTATATTGACATGTTAAGTTCACACTCTCATATTAACTAGATTTTCACTTGCGAACATGAATTATCTCTGTACTTCCTGCGATATTGGTGCTTATCGCCGGTATAGCTGGATTTCTTATTGCCTTTAGGAAAACGCATTGGTAATACCATGCTGGCTCTGCAATGAAATCCAGCGATAGGATAAACAGCGCTAAGTAAACTTTGTGGGCATTATCGCAAGTTCTTGTCAATTTGCCCCTAAATGTTATAGACGCGTCTGGCCAAACAGGTTAGTGACCTTTCAGGTTCCTCCCCAAGTCAGCCCACCTTGTACAGCAAACTGGCCACATTTATACAATCCTTTTTCAAACTGTAACAGGTTGATCCAGCAGTCCGTAAATTCACACAAAAGGTTATTATGATGGCCCATGAAAAAGATAATCTACCTATCATTGATAAACCCAAACCGATCCAGGCCTGCAGATCTCCGACTGAGCCCATGAGTGAGTCTTCTTAAATCCCACCTGAATGCACCCTTGTATGCTAATTTTGAAGAATGGCCTAATTTTATCTGCAATGCAGTAGGAAGATTTTTCCCCTTTAAAAAAAAAAGTTCTACTGGTTAATGTGCAATGCAAGGAGACCTCGGGGCATATTACCAACGTTAAGCAATAGTTATCGCTAACGATGCTTAACAACGAATTTTTTAACGCTAAGCATCGCCGAAAATTATCGCAGAGATAACTTGCTATTAGCAAGGTTTATCTCAGAAGTGATAAAAATCTTCACGCTAACTGCCAATTGAGAGATTATCGCTGGAAAACCAAAGATAATCTCTCAAAGTTTGGCGCTAGCTTGATGATAGGGGCTCACAAACTTAGCCATGATATCCACCTTCCATAGGCTATCATGGCTAAGTCAGAGAAATACCAGGTGTAAAAAAAGCAGTGCTAACCGCGGTTAGCGCTGCTTTTTTTATCACTAACAGGGTTAGTGAAATCCTTGATAATAGGAGAAATGTTGCTTAACAACATTTCTCCTATTATTTTTCTCTGGAACACCCCCTTTGCATCTCATTAGAGATGCAAGGGGAAGCGTAGAGGAAAAGGGTGCTAACATGCGAATTTGTGTGTTAGCACCCTGTTGCTGATAGGGATATAATTTTCTCTCCGCTTTCTTGGCTTTTAAAGCCAAAAAAGCAGAGATAAACCCCCTTGATAATATACCCTTTGGTTTCTGCAAGGAACTACAGGTCGACAGATACCAGCTCCCCCCTACATATAAGGTAAATGGGAATTGTTGTGAAATTCTTTACATAATATTTTTCTTAGATCTGATGACCCTGCTGCAGAATTACACGTCTGTAGCGAGTTGCATCTGTGACAACAACCTACTCACTGCTACTCTGGGTTTGATTTTAACTGATAATCCTAACAGTGCCAAGGGTCAGAAATTAGGATAGAAAATTAAAGAATTCGAAATAAATGGAACAAAAGTCAATAAGGAACACTTCTTGAAAGATGTGATTAGGGACCTCCAGCTTGACTCTAAGATTATGACTTCCGACGATGCATCACCAAAGAATATCATCAAAGCCTTCAATTAGGTCTGTACTTCTGTTTCTTCTAAATTAATTTAGTAAAATTTAAATGCAAGCATGGTTGGTTTAATCATGCATTCACAGTAGCCCATAAACAAGTAAAACCTCCACTCCAAAGAAATCCACGTTCAGGAGGCAAAATATTTTTGGCTAGGAGGTCCTACAAAACATTTGGTGATACCAGGAAAGCTGAGATTAGAGCTAAAGCCTCAGAGATTTAGAAAAGAAGGACTCCTTTTGCAAATTGTTATTATTGATTGGCGTTTACATGATCGGCATACTTTATTTACTGGTAAGCCCCTAGTAAAGTGTACTGAGTGTGCCAGGGCCTGTAAATCAAAGGATACTAGTGGGCCTGCAGCACTGATTGTGCCACACACATGTGTAGATTGTGCCACCTACATGTGGAGACCAGAAAAAAGATATCTCAGACCTGCCACTGCTGGGTCTGCATGCAGTTTGTAACTGCCATGTCGACCTGGCAAGAGCACCCACTTGCCAGGCCCTAATCTTCTCTTTTCTTACATATAAATCACCCCTAAGGTAGGCCCAAGGTACCCTTGTGGGCAGGGTGCTGTGTATGTTAAAGGCAGGACATGTACTGGTGTGTGTGGCATGTACTGGTAGTGAAGTACAGTGCATTTGGTTTTTCACTATGAAAAGGCTTCTTTGAATAGGATAGGAGTTTTACTTATAATATCTTATAAGCATAACTTCCCATTGGGACACGATAGGGAAATAGAGTTTAGTATGCCTTGACTCGGAAGGTAAAAATGCATCTTTAGTAAAGATGAAATTTTATATTCTGTGTTTGAAAATACCACTTTTACTTATAATTTTCTTGCTTAGCCATCCTGTGTGCCTCTGCTAGGTATTTGGGTTGACTGTCTGGCTTTGGAGTGGCTGGGGGCACCACTCATAAGCTTCACATAGCACTGCCTTGTCCCACACAGCAGCCTGGGCTGACCAATGCCAGCTCCACCTAACTGGCTCTGTCACTTTCACCACAACCTGCCAGCAGTGCATCGAGCACCGCCTTGGCCCGCACCATAAGCCTCGGTCTCACCAACGCTGTCTGGACAATTGTCACTGAGCTACTGCCTGCATCGCGTCATGAGGGCACCGCAACCTGCACCACTTCCATTTTGCAACACATCTGTGACTATTGCCCCAACCGACTCACACCAATGTGTTGGCCGCAACAGGAGAGTTACTGTTCATGGGGCTGGCCCGTACTGATACAGTTGGCTTGAACTTTTAGACTCTGTTTTTTTCAGCTTCGCGGTATCCCCAGACGGAGCTACGGACTTGGAAGAACTGTGTTTTTGAGATATATCTGCAATTTTAAAGGATATCTTGCAAAGTATATATATTTAAGTACTGTATGTTGGATTCTTATTGTTTTGGTCTTGTGTTGGATATATGGAAATATTGGATATTTTTCTAAACTGGTGTAGTGTCCTTTTGTAGTGTTTTCACTATATTACTGCAGGTTATGTGCAAATGTTTTACACACTGCCTCTGAGATAAGCCTGACTGCTCGTGCCAAGCTACCAAGAGGGTGAGCAAGGGTAGTTTTAGGAGTGTAACTCCCTTATCCTGACTAGAAGGAAGGGTCCCTACTTGGACAAAGATGCAAACTATTGCCACCTAGAGACCTCCATTTCTTACAGCATTTTACTAACATTTTTACTCTGGTCAATCCTGAAACTAATGTCCTTGGTATGGATGTAATATCTTGTGACCATGAGACCTTACTACTACTGAGACAGTCTATAGATATAAAATATATCATTCATTCTATGAGGGCTACCTAAGCAAGAAAAGCCTCAGGAGGTCTGGATGGAGTCCTAGTGGATATTCCTCAGGAAGACATTGCTTTCTGAGCCCCAGTATTGACAAATTTTACAAGAGTGGTGAGCAAAGGGCACTTAGTGCCTTCATGGAAGGAGACAGTAGTAGTCCTGATCTTTAAAATAGACAATAAGAATGTACCTAGCTGCTATCACCCTTTTTCTCTATTAGCTAGCTCCTTAAACATCTTAGGTAACATTTTAGTTTTCAAATTAGAAACATGGGTGGGGGATAGTAGGATTCTTTCCAGTGTACAATTTTGTTTTCACCCTGGTGTTGGCATAGTAGAACAGACCCTTAATCTCCAGTTAAACCTAGGGAAGTACTTCAAGACCAGGAAAGGTTCAATACATTTAGCCTTTATGTACCTTCCTTGTGCCTTTGATATGGTCGATCAACCAAAACTCTGTCTTTTTCTAAAGTTGGAACGGTCTGATCTAGCGATCAAAGATGCGCTTCACAGGATGTATCAGTAAAGTGCTGTTAGAATTCAGTTTTGAGAAGACGGCAAACACTTCCTTTAAATGAGAGCCATATAAGGAATCCTTCAGGGGTATGTGTTGGCCCCATTGCTCTTTTTGCTCTAAATTAATGGCAATGATTAGCAGGGCTGTCTCCTCTGCTAAGGCAGAGGAGAGTCAGCCCACTTCCTTTTTCACATGGCAAACAAGTAAAAATAAAATCATAATAACAAGCTGTTCTTATCATTTTTTTTCTGTGATGGGGCCGTTTTGTGGGCAAAGCTAGACTTCCCTGGGGGTAGGAGTGGTGGTACCCTACTAAGTGCACTTGATTGTTTGGCCGGCCCTCTGGGGCTGGCCAAACATTCATGCACACTTTGCGTGTTCTCCACCCAGGCTGCTTTACAGCCTGGGTGGAGAACATGCCCAGACAGCCAATTCCCATCTGATCTCTAACCACGGCACTCAGACCAATCTCAACTTTGCAATGCAGCATTGTGATTGGCTCAGGGAAGCCTGGGTGCTTACTAATCAAAACACTGCATTGCAGCATTGTTAATGGCTATGGGGAGCCTATCCTGCTTCCTGCTACCACTACAGCCAGGAAAGGAACGGAAGAGAGGCAGCAGCCGGCCAGCAGGTAAGTGAATTATTTATTGTACATTTTCTCCTCCCTTTCCCCCGTCCCGACCTACTGCTGATTTACAGAAGCAGCTGCAACTGTGGATTAGCATCTTCACTGTTTTAATATACCTCAACTGGGAAGTGAGCCAATCCAGGTCCTGCTTTATACGGACGATGCAGTACATATATAAAGAACCGCAAATTGCCACCAAATCCTCTTAAATGCTTTTAACTGGTTAACGTGGGCCTTAAGACAAATTTATCTAATCCTTTATTATAAAATTGGGCCAAGAAACACAAAGTCAAGGTTATTTCATCTGAGAGGGGTAGAGATAGACAAGGTTCACAATTTCGCACATTTGGTTATCACCCCGGACTCCCAAATGTTAAAGTCAAAGGCTTTACAACTTCAGAGATGCATAGAGTCTGTTTTTAATTTCACTAGAAAACTGGGTCAAAACCAAGTGAAGGAAGTTAAAAATATATATAAAAACATGTGCGTGGCAAAAGGGAATTATGGGGAAGGTTTGTGTGGGAACAAAGGAGTGGAGGTGCGTCAAAGGGTGTAAAATAGGGGAAACATCCATACAATTCAGTAATTACAACAACCTACCTATACAACGCAACTGTTACAATGCAACTGTCTTTACATCGCATGCTTTTACATTGCATGCCTTTACAATGCATGCCATTACAACACATGTCACTACAACGCATGCCGTTACAACGCATACCATGACAACGCATGCCATTACAACACATTATAAGTATTAGGTTGGGTATGGGTTTTGGGGTAAATGGGAATAGTAATTTTTACTCCTACACTATATATCACTTTTCCTACTGTTGTACGCACTCGAGTGGGAATAGTAATTTTTACCCCTCCACTATCCAACACTTACCGTACTGTTTCCCTAAAAGTATTATGCATTGTAATGGTATGCGTTGTAATGGCATGCATTGTAATGGAATGCGTCGTCATGGTGGTTTCTTAAAATGCGTTGTAATGGCATGTGTTGTAAAATCATGCGATTTAATGGTAGTTGCGTTGTAAAGACTGCATTGTAAAAGCATGCATTGTAATTGCATGCATTGTAACATCATATATTTGGAAAATAAGATTTTATTTAGACTATAGCCGGTCCAAAAATCCACTCTATCCTTTATGAACCACTCTGAAACAGGGCTGGATTTTTGGGCAGATATTATCGGCATAAGCCCATTGTTACTGTGGTTAAAGGAAGGGAATACCCTATAGGCAAGTTTTACTATAGACATTTTATTAGATTGTCTCTCATTGGATAACCTCTCAGTTATCCCCTGGCATGGAACGTAAAATCTGTGTTTAATACCCTGGGAATCTCTGAGTTATTTGCCAACCCTGATAGCATAAAATCAGATGTGAAAAGTTTGACTAAAACATTATAGTTCAATCACGCCTTGGGGATTTCCAGGATTTGCAGGCTAGTGTAAGCTATACATTTTTAAAAACAACTGCAGGCCCTGAGCTATATTTACCTAATACTCTCAATACAGGGTAAATACTCTATTTGACTAGATTTGACTAGATTCCACTTCTGTACTTTTCACTTCCTGGTGGCATTCCCAAACAGGGATCTATGTTTCTGTCACTACTGAATTGTCCCTTCGATAATGCCTCTAAACAAAGCATAGTGCATTTAAATGCTTTTTGTCCACTGTATGGTAATCTACAGAAGCGTTACTTACTCCCAATTTTGAGGGAATCTAAAATTAGACCATAAGGTAGCTCTTATATTCTTGAAAAACTTGGCTCAGGGCGTATGGCTCACACAGTTCTCAACTTTTTAAGATGCACTCTGGCTATTCGGAAGAGATATAGGGCCCGATTCACAGAACTAAATTAAGACAAAATCCTAAACTTACTCCCATTTTGGTATTCACAGAAGGCACTTACTCATTTTGGTATTCACAGAAGGCTCTTACTCATTTCGGTATTCACAGAAGTTAGGACTCCTAACTTTAGGACTCATAAATGCCTTCTGTGAATACCAAAAGTCTTAAAGTTAGGATTTTTCTCAATTTGGTAGTAAAGTTAGGACTCCTAACTTTAGGACTCCTAAATGCCTTCTGTGAATACCAAAAGTCTTAAAATTAGGATTTATCTCAATTTAGTAGTAGTAAAGTTAGGACTCCTAACTTTCGGGCTCCTAAATGCCTCCTGTGAATACCCAAAGTCTTCAAATTAGGAATTTTCTTAGTTTAGTAGCAGTAAAGTTGAAAAAAATCCTAATTTTAAGACTTTCGGTATTCAAAGAAGGTATTTAGGAGTCCTAAAGTTAGGACTCCTAACTTTACTACTACTACTACTACTAAACTGAGAAAAATACTAATTTTAAGACTTTCGGTATTCAAACAAACAACCCTTTAACAATACCCTCCAGCTGTTTTGATCCCAAAAATTCCTTTGTGGCAATTTATATAATTTTAAGTTTTGCAGGATTTAATAAATACGCTTGCGCCCCGTTAGCTTGAAACTGAGGGATCAGCTGGCGGAGATGCCATCTTAGCTGTACTGTAGCTTGACAGTAGTCTAGGCGCACACAGAATTCACACCCCTGGCCAAGCCTTTTTTCGGTCTGGTCTAGCTAAGTCGTACAGGGATTCACGAAGTAAAAAGTTGTTCAAACATCAAAATGGCTCTGGGCTTGCCCTCTACACCAGATTTGCCCGTACGTATCTGAAAAGGAAATCTATGCACCGTATGCAATTCAAGTTCCCATTTCCACTTAGAAAGTTCTGGAAACGCTTCCGAAAACAGATAGATGCCAAATTGGCGAATGTCTGTACCTTTGCTTCCTTCAGGTACACCTAAAATACAAAGGTTATTCCGCCTTGATCTGTTTTCTAAATCAGTCAGCTTCCAGGTAAAGTCATCCCGAAGAGACTAAAGGGAAGATAAGTCCATTTTTTGTTGGCTCATATCATCCTCGATTGTCAAAATTACACCCTAGACTTCGCTGATCCTGGCAGAGAGTTCTGTACAGGTCTTACTCATGTGGCGCACCATATTCTGGAGTTTGCGCACTGCGCCCTGCATTCGGAGTCCTTCTGCCTTAGTCTCCTCCCGATGCGACATTATAGCCTAGTATATAGTAGCTAAGGTGACATTGTTCTGTATTGTGTCAATAGAGCACGGACCCTCTGCAAGTACTCCTTCAATGGCAGTCCGATTTTTATTGGATCTTACAGCGTAAGAATTAGACAACAAAGGAGATCCATCGTTGAGATCGTAGGGACCTTTATGGGAGGTTATCTGAGGGACATCCTTAAGTTTTCTAACTGTGTTAATATCTTCGGGGACCAGAAGACTGTTTTCATCTTCGTCCGGAGGAGCAGAGCTGGTTGCACTTCTTTCATCCCCAAGTCCCCTTCAAAACTCCCGTTCTCTGAATTATTAGAAAAGTCTGACATAGAAAAGAAATTTGCTCCGGAGTCCCCAGAATCCGGTACTATTGGCGCTGCTGGCGCTGCCATGCTGCCGTTCTCACACGAAACGATTTCCACCTTCTGCATGTTACCGGAGTCTGCAGTATCCGGAGCAACAATGTCAGCATACTCCACTGCGCTCTCAATACCCTCCTGCTAATGCACTAGCGAACCAGACAGGTTTATTTGTACTGAGGGGATACACATAGTTGACTCAATTGACTCAGCCTTTGGACTGATAACAAGCAAGGCGGAATTGGTATTAACTCAAAGATAGGCACAATTGATTCTTTTTGATAATGTCACTGTTTCAGCAGCAGCAGAAAATGTCTTACCTCTGGCTGATGGTTGGTTCTTTTTAAACACACCTGGGATCTTCCTCTTAGCACCAGTATTATCTTTACCAGATCCTGCCCCAGGGGAAGAGAACGTTTTTCCAGGAACGGAACGAGTGGATGAGCCAACTTCTTGCTCGGGTCTGTCGAGGACACCCGCCGGTCTCAAATCGTGAACTGTAGCAGGAGCTGGGGAAGGGGAAGGTACTGCGTTAGCTGCCGTGGCGCGGGTCTTTGGCCCATTCGAAGCAGAACCAGCGTTTTTTGGGCCCATGGTTTTCGTAGGGCTCAGACCTGAACTCCGGCCCTGGTTTTCTGCTGTGGGTGTTGATGGTGCTACGATGTTTTCCAGAGGGAAGCAGGAGCCCCAGACTGTACTCAACTCCGTGGCACACAAGGCAGATGCTGCGGACCTCTCAGAGAGTGGAAGAGAATCCCTCATCGCATCGCTCAAAGCATCACACGACTGCGGCGTCCGTCCTGGGACCGCTGCGATTCTCTCCCGCCGCAGCACGGCGCACTCTGTTGCAGTGCCCGCCGCCAAACTCTGGTAAGCCGTTAGATAGATTGCACGCCGATAGTGCAGCTGGTAAAGTTGCATCAAGTAGAGAAGGAACATTCCTGGTAAGGTTTTAAGGCAGATTTTCGAGCAAGCACCTCGCAATTCATCTAAATTTTGGTATCCGTCGGTATTTAGTAAATGTTAACCTTCGACTGACAGCTCTCCCTCGGGTCAGGGACGTAGAGGGTTGGGCCGGTGGGGAGCACCTTTTCGCCTGCCTCACTCAGACACAGTCGTGTCAGCCATCTTGCCCTTCAACAAAAACCCCAATCGCCCCCACCATGATCCTTTGTGGTGACTTTAATATTCATGTACCTGTGAGTGTAGATATAACCAGTAATTACTGCTATACAGGGAAAAAAAGACAAACATTTAAAGCAACAAAGGGGCTAGTACTGAACTTTGGGCTTGAAGATGTTTGGTTTATGAAAGGGAATGGAGCGCCAGGAAACACCTTTTATTCTGTACCACTTCGTAAACCCATCCACTTGTATTACATCTTTCTGACAGCTGAGCTTATAAACTGTGCCAGGATTGACATCCAGCCTAAAATAATCTCAGATCACAACCCGATTTTATTAGAGCTAGAAACAGGCTTTAGACCTCCTTTGAAACCCTGGTTGTTTGAACATAAAGTACTGGTGGCCCCCGATTTTTGTGAACAGATGTCCAAGTGGATATCAGATTTCTTTAAGATCAATCATGTGTCTGAATCGGTTCAAATGGTATGGGATGCTTTCAAGCGGGCACTCGCGGAGAAACCTTGAGCTACTCAGTTAACAAACAATTAAAACTACGGTCAGTACTGTCCAAGGAAATGAATAAACTTTAATTTTTATTAATCAAATTTAGAAATGAGCTTAGTAGCGCCCACGATACTGAACAAACCTCTACGGAACTTGCAGTATCCAGAATGAAAATCTATTAAAATTTAGCTCCAAAATTAGCTGCTTAAATTCAAGCATATAGATCGAAAATCTACGAAGCCGGCGAAAACTCTGGTCGAGTTCTAGCCAAAACACTTCATCAAAAGGCAGTGTTCATTAGGATTAATAACATCCAGGATGAACAGGGCCGTATTTGCTCTAACCCAGTTGAAGTACAGGATGTTTTTCGCAGCTTTTTCAGCAACTTGTATACTGACAAGGCAACTCATGGAAGTGCAGACAAAATTACCGAGTTCTGTAGAGACTTTGAAATCACTAAACTTATATCCGATGACACAATTGAACTAGAAGCTGATACTACTTGGGATGAGGTAGAAGCCACTCTAACTTCTCTTCCAACAGGTAAGGCGGTGAGACCAGATGGTATCCCTTTAGAATTTTATTAAACTTTTCGTTCTGTGCTAAGGGTGCACCTTATGACAACTCTTTTAGCTGCTCAAAAGGGGAATACCCCTCAATCCTGGCAGAAATCAATTATTAAGGTGTTTTAAAAAAAAGACAAACCAGCTTCACTTCCATCATCCTACAGACCTATCTCCGTAATTAACTCTGACAGCAAACTCTATTTGAAAATTTTGGCCGTACGATTAGCTAAGATCATTGGCACTCTTGTTTCATGATATCAACATGGCTTCATCCCTGGTCGAGACACAGCGGATCACGTACGACGCCTAATCACAATGATAGACTGGGCACAGGCAACTAATTCTACACTCGGCTTAACCCTGTTGGATGCCGAGAAGGCATTCAACAGGGTTTCTTGGCCCTTCATGTGGGAAGTTTTAAGATTAAAGGGTTTCAGCCATGCAATGCTTCAGGCAATAAAGTCACTTTATTCTTTACCAGTTGCTTTTGTTCAGATATCGGGGCGAGAGTCTGACCCATTTACAATCAATTGCGGCACTCGGCAGGGATGTCCGTGTTTGCCGCTGTTGTTCGCTTTATATATTGATTTGTTTCTGGAGAAATTTAATTGCACCACAGACATCAAACCCATTAAGGTACAGCAAATTGATTATAGAGCTCTAGCGTACGCAGATGACATTGTCATAGTTACCAGCAACATTGTCACTGCTTTACCGGCAATAGAGTCCCTGGCTACCAATTATGGGCTCTTTTCGGGCTACAAGCTTAATATCTCCAAAACCCAGATATCAGTAATAGGGGAAGAACCTCTGTCAAACATTCTAACAGTTTCTGAATTTACTTACCTAGGTATTAAAATCTCCTTGCCTATTAATAAGATACCTGAGTGAAACATGGAACCAGTTCTTACCAAATTGAATACCACTTTGGAGAGACTTGACAACTTACATTTTTCTTTGTATGGGAGATCAAATATCTTAAAAATGCTTGTACTTCCCAAACTACTTTACATGTTCAGAACAATCCCCCTTGAATTTCCGAGCTCTTGCTTAAAAAAATTAGAACCCATTAGTTCAAGGTTTTTATGGGGTTAAAGGCGCCAGAGAAGGGCTTATAGAAATATGGTCTTGCTTAAAAATCGTGGTGGCTGGGGTATTGCAATTTATAAGTCCATTAGTAATTGGGAAGGGCGTTGATACTCTGTTTTGTCATAGTCCAGTAATCTACATGCTGGGTCTGGGTGAGGAAGCTAATGGATGTCTTGTTAAAATTCTAGAGCCCAGCTATTTAAAAAAACCTAAATTCAAGATCCTTAAGTCTGCCCATCGTATTTGGAGACAAGTTAACCGCCATTTGGGGATCCCTAACCTTAGCGCTTATACTCCCTTCTGTGCCGCTGGGCTGTTGCCTCTGATTTTCCATGATAAAATCTCTTTTAGATGGTGTTCAAAGGGAATTGTTACACTCGGAGATCTATGCGAAGCAGGCCAGCTTTATTCATTAACTGAGATCCAAACTTAGGGGCTCATTATGATCGCGGACGGACTTCAGTCCGTCCGCGACCATCGAGGAGGAGGGAACCTCCGCATGGCCTGCGGAGTTCCCTCCTGTCCAATTAGGATGTGACCGCCACCCTGGCGGTCACATCCTCTATTTTTAACATTGCGGCGGGTGCGGCTTCAAGCTGCACCCGCCGCAATGTTAAAAATGCATACACTGCATTTGTATGCAGAAAGAGGCAGGCACGCGCGGTGTCTGCCGATTACTGCATACAAATGCAGGGGGGTACCATAGGTACCCCCCATGTGCACCCCTCACCCCCCCTTCACCCAGGGGCCCGCAACAGGCCCCCGCAGTGAAGTTCCGTATGCTTTTCCACGGCGGAAAACCCGCTGTGGAAAAGCATTTCTTTTTGGGCATCCTAATATGGCTGGCGGTGTCTGAGAGACACCGCCACCATATTAGGGCTTTTGCGCCGCGGTTGTAAGCCAACCACGGCGGAAAAGCTGCGGACAGAAACCAGGACCCACCAGCCATCCTAATGTGGCGGTGGGTCTTTGGTGGGTCCGCTGCGGTTTTTTCGCATCCTCCGGGCCGGAAGTGGCTTTCGCCGGCCCGGAGGATGCGGAAAAAACACAATCCTAATCTGCCCCTAAATATGGCCTTTCTAACCATGATTTTTATAAGTACCTTCAGATTCGCAGCTTTTTAAATTCCCTAGGTCCAGGCTGGGAAAATCAATTGAGAACTATTCTGTCATTGAGAAGCTGGATAAAGTCTCCATCGGTCAACTGTATACTTTATTGATTGAGGTACTCCCTGACGATATACAGGCTTTTCAAAACAAGTGGGCTCTGAAGCTTGGGCAAAAAGGGCTCAATATGGTAGACTTGTTAAATCTTGCAAATCAGGTCTTATTGACAGGGATGATGCGTAGCCAGCATTATATGGCTATTTACGATTTATACTATACACCAAAAAAGATCTCTAACTGGGCCACATCTACTGGAACTAAATGTAACAGGTGTGGGTTGTTTGCTGCAGACGCACTCCATATTTTTTTCTCCTGCCCGAAATTAGCTTAATTTTTCCTATCTATAGAGCATTTTTTGGGTTCATCATAGGGAGTAGCAATCGATATCACAGGAGAACTCGTGCTGGTTGGCCTGAGCTCTGACATTGCTATCCACATGCGACCCAGAGCTACGACATCCTTTGTGCTTATTTGCATGACAATTGTACAAGCTTGTATCACAAAGGAATGGATCAACCCTGAAGCTCCATCTTTTTTGACCTGGCGGGCAAGATTATTATCAATGCATACCTTAGAAATGGCTATTTATAAGACCAAGGGGAGGAGAAAAAGAGCAGTTAGAGTTAAAATCTGGAGACACATTACAGATTGGATTTAAAAAGACATTTCTGTTTAACTACATTTGCTTTTTCCCTTGTTTTTTTTTTTTTTTCCCCAATCATTGTATTTGTATTTTTCTTACATCTTTGCTTTCTTTCTGGGGTATATTACTGCTGTTCTTGATTTTCCTGTGAAGTCTTTCGGTGAATAAACTCTTTTCTCAATTTGTTTTTTCATTTCTGTTGTAACCGATTGTAGATGTATTTATTCCTTGTAAAAGAAGAGAAATAACCAACAAAAAGTATTTAAAAAAATACAGTTTAGTTAACAGATGGCTGGATTGAGCTGACCCACAGTCCAATGCTGTAACTGTAGTAGGCAGAAGAAAACATGTGAATGAAGGAAAAGCAGGACAATATCATTGAGCTGATTGAAAGCCCCTGTAAGTATTTAAAGTATATGATTTTCATAAAATCAAAGATCTTCGCTAATATCAGGCCTAAAAATGTGCTCAAGTCATAAACACTCCCAATCCATCTTCCTTCCAACCCACAACAAAGAACCACACTAAGGGCCCCATTAGGATGGCGGGCTTTGCCCGCCCGCCATCCTGTCGGAAATCGGGACCGCCCGCCCTAAGGGCGGGGGTCCCGCACACACCATTAGGATGTGCCCGCCACAGTGGCGGGCACATCCTGTATTTATAATATTGTGGCGGGCGGAGCTCTCTGCTCCGACCGCCACAATACTAAAAATGCTTAGCAGCATTTGCATAATCAAAGCGGCAGGCACCGCGCGGTTCCTGCCGCTTTGATTATGCAAATGCAGGGCGGTACCACAGGTACCCCCCGTGTGCCACCCCCCTTTGGCCTTCACTCCGGGGGCCCACAGGGGGCCCCCAGAGTGAACACTGCCTGCCTTTCCGTGGCGGCATTGCCGCCGCGGAAAGGCATTGCACACTTGCCATTGTAAAATGGCTGGCGGTGTCTCATAGACACCGCCACCATATTAATAATTTTCCGCCCCGGCCACAATGCGACCGGGGTGGAAAAGTGGCGGGCGGTGTTTTGCTCCGCTGTGGTCCCCCCCGCCATTCTAATATGGCGGGGGGAATACAGGGAAGGATGGCTGGCGGATTGCCCCCGCCAGGCTGGCGGTGGCTACCGCCAGCCTGGTGGAGGCAATCCGCCCGCCATCCTAATGGAGCCCTAAATCTCATTATATCTACCTCAAATCTCATTAAATCTGACACCTCTATGGAACTTGGCTCGTCAGATCACTATGCGTTATGATTCTACTCCAGTTAAGCAGAGCACCTTAACCAAGGAGCAAACATAAACTAATACATAATATGATAAATTCAATGAAAGGCATTCATATTCAATTTTCACAAAAACTGTATGCCTTTGTTTCAACTTGTTTCAACTTATAGAGAAGAGGTTATGGAGGACCTCATAAACTACTAAATCAGGCCACTTTGAACACCATTCTCAACTTGCTGGTCATTCACAGAATCTGTCAAGGAGAAGACCTCTAGCTTTTAGCATACAAAGAAACTCCAGCTCTATATTGTCACAAAGAAATCAAAGACTCCTAAAATGAAAAAAATACAGAGGAGAAATAAAACTCCAGATGTATTGCAAGCTTTCCAGTCATCATAAGCTTAGAAATTCACAAAGATCCTGATGTCAGAAAGCATGATTCTTGCAGTCCAGGTCCACAAGAAACAATGAATTTCTCGTCACCTCTCTGTTCTCAAAGCTACGCACACACAGTAGAAATATGTTGCATAACCGTAGACCTGGGAAATGGGTTTAAAAAAAAAAGAGACACTGGATTTCACTACTCCGACTCTACATTCTGCTTGGTATTGGCATCCATGTACTGGACAACTAAAGCAAGATGAATATCTTTCAAATCCCATCAATATATTGAGCAAACATTTCTATCAAAATGATACACCTTAAAATTATATCTCTGTTTCAGATTCTCTATTGTGAAGAGGATCGCTGGTATTCCTAAAAAGTTTAATGCAAACACTATGTAAATAATGGAATGTCAGCCTTTCACATGAGCTAACTTTCTTCTTCGACAAGGTGACTGACTTCTAATTCATAACTATAACCTTCCTGGTGTTGATATTTATATCCATGATTGTCTGTTGATAAACTGCAATACAACCAGCAATCATCAGAATCACAGAACTCAAATTGATACCAAATATTCTCTTCACTTGGCACCCACGACTGCCTCAGTATAATTTCTGCATGATTTGATCTCATTACAGTGTGACCAATACGGCTACACAGTAACTGCCCAACAACTGAAACTGAGTTCAGTAAGGTTTAATTATAATTTCAAAAACAGCTTGATATAAATCACTTTTAGCATCACACTATAGAAATATATGACAAACAGTATAAGTCTGAATCTCCTAAAGAGAATTACCCTATATAACAAAAAGTATACAACTAATTCAGTTATACCTATTCAAATGATCAGGCGAAAGAATTTAATGTTAAATTGCATCAGTTGATTTTCAAAGTTAAACATGCGCACGTTATCTTTCCCCCACAATCCTAAAAGGGGCAACCCTAAACTAAGAAGTGAATCACTGACAAATTATCGATTTCACAAAAATCGACCTACACAAATATCGTGTCTCAAATATCGAGTACAAATAAATCGACACCCTATATTTATTTATAAAACTACAAAAACATTGATCAAACAATATTGTAATACAAAAACAACGACCAAACAAAATCGAACACACACATATCAAAATTAAAAATATCGACAGTTATAAGTAAATATAGCACATTACAAAAATATTGAATACAAAAATATAGACATCAATATTATCGACATTACCTAAATATCGACATCTCTAAACGAATCCAAAAATATTATTAAACACACTACACCTTAAAACTATTAAAAACACACTCATATAAATATGTATATACATACCAAACAAAATTAAAAAAAAATATCTCCCTAAAATATTTATTAAAAAATACTACATACATTAAAACAATTTAAACAAACACATTTAAAATATACACATTTTTAAATCAATATAATACATTTTTAAAAGCAATACAAAATCCGTAAACTATTCATAAAATACATAAAAAGACACAACATTTCTAAATAACCATTTCATATACAACTAACATAATTAATTTACTTAAAAAACTTCAAACTAACCAACAGAAACACATCTCAAGGTATCTGACCAATAACATACAAACACTAATTAAAGACACACTATATAAAGAAGTAAGTTCAATACTCTAAAACCAGCAGAAAATATTCAGCTTGAAGAAACACTGCAACATTCTCGACAACCTTAAAGAATCATCTGATAACCAACAAACTACAGACAACAAAAAGTAAGTAGTCATATGTTTCTGAATAAAATGTTAAATTAAATGTAACCTACTATTCATAGTCAGAACTGAAAAACTTAATTATCTTTCTATCTCAACATATTTCCGCAACAGATTCAACTTTAAGAAAAATAAGAACATTTTCTACAAACTAAAACAACCAACTGAAAATGTAAGTATACTAAATTTATTTTTTAAACACTAGGGAAAAGCTACATTAAATGGTCAAATGTTATAAACATCTAAGAAACTCCTACTTTATTTTCTAAATTATTTAAAATTGTAAACACATGTTTAAAAGAAATAAAAAATGTAAAAAGCGTGTTTAAAAAAAACAACTTCACATATAAATACAAAACAAAATATTAAACATACATTTATTTCTTTCCACAGACAACTTAAAAAGGAAAAGCAGCAATATATCAAGAAAAGATCTACATTAAACAACAAAGAAAGAACACTTGGTAAGTATAGAAGACATGCACATGTACCATTATTTATCTTAAAAAAACACAATGTTAATACTTGACTTAAGTAAAAGAATATACATATATATATATTTTTAAACTGGTATTTACTTTATATAAAATCAACAGAACTTTTTTTATATTAAAATATAGTACCCTACAAAATGTTTAACCAAAAATAAACATGTAAACATTTGCTAAAATGTACTTAACTTTTTTTCCACAGACCACTATAATCAAGAAAAGCATCTATCAAAAAAGACAACATCTACATTGAAAGTCAACTACATTACAATTGGTAAGTACCTAACAATAGTACATATAAAATTAATTATTCTTATATTAAAAATAGATTTCCTAATATTATTTAATACATCCTTTCTAGATTTAAGAAACCAACAATGACTGAATAAGCAAAAGGTATTACATCTCAGAAAGGAAATTTTTTGTTATGCTGTATGGGGTATACTCATACTCAGGAAAAACAAAAAGACCTTAAAGTAAACTGGAAATGTACTAAGTATTACTCAAACAAATGCTATGGGCGTGCAACAACCAGAAAAACAAATGTGATTAATACAACTGAACGCAACCATCCACCTAATATCTCAGAAATAGAGGTTAAATATACTCTAGAAAATATTAAGGAATTAAGCAGCACCTCAGACCTACCAACAAGTGTAATACTTAAGGAATTACTACCTAGAGAAGAAAGAGGTCAATTACCAACAATAACTGCTATAAAAAGAACCATAACTAGGACAAAAAAAATCCACAAGACCAACAATACCAACACCTAAAACTTTTGAAGAGGTCATAATTCCACCTGACCTTACCATAACTCATAACGATGAACCTTTTATCTTCTACCATAACAACAATAAAGATAAAAGGATAATAATGTTTGCTACAAACAACAACATAAAAAATAAAAGAAAGCCAAACATGAATGATGGATGGCGCATTTACCATATGCCCTAAACCATTCTATCAACTATATACCATACATGGGCAATACCATAATTCTTGCATACCATTTATCTATTGTTTGTTACCAAACAAACAAACTTCAACATACACATTTGCAAAAATCAACACCTATGGGTCGATTCCGATTCTGGAAAAACCTCTCCAAACAGCCGTACGGAGCATTTTTTCCGTACGAATCGTACCCTGCAACGTCCCCCCTACGTATGACGAAGTACGATTTGTATCAGGAGCAGGACTCCATATGAATCGTACAAAGACCGTACGTCTCGAATCTCCACACGAATCTCCCTCAGAACCCACTGTACGCGACATCTGTACGGATCGCGGCTGCTTTTTCCGACCCGGCAAGTACGATTCATGTCGGGTACGCAGCGTACGACCCTTTTCCTACGGGAGCTGAAAACAGCCGTAAAAGCAGAGTTCACCCCAAAACAGGTATGGAACACCCCCCCCAGGTACGGCGCATACCCCCCAAGATCGCAGGGGTACGGCACATACCCCTGCGATCATGGGGGGTATGCGTCGTATCCCCGATCTTGGGGTTTACGCGCCGTACCCTGCGATCTTGGGGTGTACGCGCCGTACCCCATGTTTGCTGGGTGTTCAGTGCGTACACCCTGTGATTGCAGGGTACGGCGCATATCCCCCATGATGGCAGGGGTACACGCGTACCCCTGCGATCATGGGGGGTACGCGCCGTACGGTGTACAGGTGATTGTGCGCTTTTCCGTACAAATCGCCCTTACCTGACGTGGACCGTATGAATCGCGTCCTGATTCCCGGTCCGGATCGTACTCGTTGGGTCGTACGGCATGTTTACGAGTCGTACGGTTCACGGTTTCAGCCTTGCAATACGTACGGATTGCGACGAATCGGACGGATTCACGAAATACGGATCGTACTACGCGACTCGGACTGACGGGTACAATTCGTACGGAGAGGGCTCCGATACGAATCGTACGGACGTTTTTTTACCAGGATCAGAATCGACCCCTTAGTGTTGAATATGCAACCAATATTACATTTGCATAACAAATAAAACACCTGATAGCCGTAACATACGAGCCCATCACCGATGTG
Organism: Lissotriton vulgaris; assembly: GCF_964263255.1. NCBI lineage: Eukaryota > Metazoa > Chordata > Amphibia > Caudata > Salamandridae > Lissotriton > Lissotriton vulgaris. The sequence goes on along the minus strand of NW_028250365.1, from coordinate 29,213 downwards.
GCTGAGCACTATAACCTTTTAATAGAAAGTCCTTTCTATACAAAATGAACAAAAACTAGCTACACTTCTGGATTATTTTGAGGACACCTGGGTGGGGAGACTACACAGGTCAGGCCACAGACGCCAACCAAAATTCCTAATACCTTGGTGGAATGTATATCTACCAACCCTAAACCAAGAAGCCAAAACAATCAACACAGTGGAGGGTTGGCATAATGCCTTCCTATCTTCAACTGGCCTAACAACTCGTACACTACACAAACTCCTAATAGCAATACAAAAAGAACAAAGTTTTCAAGAATTAAGAATGGAGCAATATGTTTTACAATTAAAACCTAAACTATCAAGACAATCTGCCCAAATGTATCAATATTTACAACAACAAGTACAACTTTATCCTACAACAAGAGGACTAGAATACTTAAAAATGATTGCCAAAACACTAAACTAAAAACACTAACCATATAAAATAAGAAGAATCCTAAAAATGCCTGAAATTTAAACAAACACATTTCCTTAACCAATTATTACATATTTAATTTGTATAATAAATTTAAATAATTAAAAATATATAGACAAAATAAATATCTGACTAAACAAAAACTGTATAAAAATTGAACATTTCCCAACCCACAAAAAAATAATATAAAATCACTTAACTTTCACAGCAACTTAAATAGCAAATCCAAATGTCCATAATAATCCAGGTAGTAATAAATCCACAGAATAAAAATAAATACCCCAATAAAATGAAAAAATACAACTGTGCAAAATCCATCGAACATCCAAATACTTCGATAATCCAGAATCCATCAAAAACCCAAAAAAGTTTAAAAATAATAAGAAATGCTCCAGGAAACCCGAAAAATAAAGGATGTGTAAAATTCATATTAGTTGAAACAATTAAAACACACTTCCTTTGAAAAAAAAACTGAAAAGTTCTGAAAACGAAAAAAGGCTGTATCCAAAAACCTAGAATAGAAAAAGAAACATTCCCACCCAAAAAAACTTAAAACCATACATTAATAATCACCATTACATACATATTTAAAACCAAAAGTAAATAAATACCCACAAACACAATAACTCCAACAAGGCCGTAACTCAAGAAAACGCAGAGAAAACATAAAAACGTAAATAACCAACTACATACAATCTAAATCCTAATACAGAAGTCCAAAAACCCTAACTAACAAACTACTACCTTCCAAACTTACTTAAAATAGTTAAAATATAAAGAATTCAACTCTTACCTTCTCAGACGTGAAGTAGCTTCCAACCGCGAGCTTGAATCTTCCCAAATGACACAAAAAGACTAAGAGCGTTTACAGAATAAAAGACGCAAATAATAATATTACCACAAAAATAGTTAAATAAATGTCAAAAAAATGTATTTAACAGTTAAAAATGTAGTACAACTTTATTAAATTATTTTACCAATGTTATGCAATTTATGTAGATTTAAAAAAATATTATTATATTCATATGTTTTAAAATATGAAATTAAATTACAGTTTAATTTTTAATTTTATATTTATGAAAAACATTTCTGACAAAAATTCCTAAACAAAATGTATACTTTGTATGTATTTAGTTAAAAAACATTACAAACATGTTAAATGAATTAATATTAATAAAATTAAAAAATATGACATATATTATAATTTTAAAATGTTATTAAAAGAAATTATATTGTATAATACAAACAATATGTAATATCAATGTTGTTTTTGAAAAATATATCAACATGTATAACATAATTTCAACACTAAATTTATATGTTAAAAATGTTATAAAATGTACAGTAATAAAATATTTTCAGTGTCAATTTTTTTTTCCAACTGTATGTACTGTATATATTCTAATATTAGATATATTTTCATTTACTGTATTGTTTATATAGACCTAAAATGTCATGTAATTTTTTTTTAATTTACTATTCACACTTGAATCTACATTTAATTAAGGTAGGTGCCGGACACTAAACCTATTTTATTCTACTATTACAACTCCAATCTACATTTAATTGGGGTTGGTGCTGGACAATAAACCTATTTAATTTACCATTCCAACTCCAATCTACATTTAATTGGGGTAGGTGCTGGACACTGAACTTATTTAATTTACTATTCCAACTCCAATCTACATTTAATTGAGGTAGGTGCTGGACACTAAACCTATTTAATTTACCATTCCAACTACAATCTACATTTAATTGGGGTAGGTGCTGGACACTGAACCTATTTAATTTACTATTCCAACTCCAATCTACATTTAATTAGGGTAGGTGCTGGACACTGAACCTATTTATTTACTATTCCAACTCCAATCTACATTTAATTAGGGTAGGTGCTGGACACTGAACCTATTTAATTTACTATTACAACTTCAATCTACATTTAATTAGGGTAGGTGCTGGACACTAAACCTATTTACTTTACTATTCCAACTCCAATCTACATTTAATTGAGGTAGGTGCTGGACACTAAACCTATTTAATTTACTCTTCAAACTAAAACCTACATTTAATTGGGGTAGGTGCTGGACACTGAGCTTACTTAATTTAATATTCCATCTCCAATCTACATTTAATTAGGGTAGGTGCTGGACACTAAGCCTATTTAAATTACTATTCCAACTCCAATCTACATTTAATTGGGGTAGGTACTGGGCACTGAACCTATTTAATTTACTATTCCAACTCCAATCTACATTTAATTAGGGTAGGTGCTGGGCACTGAACCTATTTATTTACTATTCCAACTCCAATCTACATTTAATTAGGGTAGGTGCTGGACACTGAACCTATTTAATTTACTATTCCAACGTCAATCTACATTTAATTAGGGTAGGTGCTGGACACTGAACCTATTTAATTTACTATTCCAACTCCAATCTACATTTAATTGAGGTAGGTGCTGGACACTAAACCTATTTAATTTACTCTTCAAACTAAAACCTACATTTAATTGGGGTAGGTGCTGTACAATAAACCTATTTAATTTACTATTCCAACTCCAATCTACATTTAATTAGGGAAGGTGCTGGACACTGAACCTATTTAATTTACTATTCCAACTCCAATCTACATTTACTTGAGGTAGGTACTGGACACTAAACCTATTTAATTTACTATTCCAACTCCAATCTACATTAAGGGGGTCATTAGGATAGAGGATTTTCCGCATCCTCCGGGCCGGCGGAAGCCACCGCCGGCCCGGAGGATGCGGAAAATCCTCTGCGGACCCACCAGGACCCACCGCCACATTAGGATGGCTGGTGGGTCATGGTTTAGGTCCGCAGCTTTTCCGCCGCGGCTGGCTCACAACCGCGGCGGAAAAGCACTAAAATGGCGAAGGTGTCTCTTAGACACCGTCAGCCAGATTAGGATGTGCTTGGGAACATGCTTTTCCGCGGCGGCTTTTCCGCCGTGGAAAAGCATGTGCACCTGCACTGCAGGGGCCCGTTGCGGGCCCCCTAGGTGTAGTGGGGGGTGGGGGTGCACATGGGAGGTACCTATGGTACCCCCCTGCATTTGCGTGCACAATGCAGCAGGCACTGCGCGGTACCTGCCGCTTTGTGCACGCAAATGCTGTGCATGCATTTTTAACATTGCTGCGGGTGCAGCTTGAAGCTCCACCCGCAGCAATGTTAAAAATAGAGGATGTGACCGCCACCCAGGCGGTCACATCCTAATCTGCACAGAGGGAACGCCGCAGCCCATGCGGACGTTCCCTCATGCTCTGGGGTCGCGGACGGACTCAAGTCCGTCCGCGATCCTAATGACCCCCTTAATTAGGGAAGGTGCTGGACACTGAACCTATTTAATTTACTATTCCAACTCCAATCTACATTTACTTGAGGTAGGTACTGGACACTAAACCTATTTAATTTACTATTCCAACTCCAATCTACATTTAATTAGGGAAGGTGCTGGACACTGAACCTATTTAATGTACTATTCCAACTCCAATCTACATTTAATTGAGGTAGGTACTGGACACTAAACCTATTTAATTTACTCTTCCAACTAAAACCTACATTTTATTGGGGTAGGTACTGGACACTAAACCTAATAAATTTACTATTCCAACTCCAAACTACATTTAATTGAGGTAGGTACTGGACACTAAACCTATTTAATTTACTCTTCAAACTAAAACCTACATTTAATTGGGGTAGGTACTGGACACTAAACCTAATTAATTTACTATTCCAAATCCAATCTACATTTAATTAGGGAAGGTGCTGGGCACTGAACCTATTTAATTTACTATTCCAACTCCAATCTACATTTACTTGAGGTAGGTACTGGACACTAAACCTATTTAATTTACTATTCCAACTCCAATCTACATTTAATTAGGGAAGGTGCTGGACACTGAACCTATTTAATTTACTATTCCAACTCCAATCTACATTTAATTGAGGTAGGTACTGGACACTAAACCTATTTAATTTACTCTTCCAACTAAAACCTACATTTTATTGGGGTAGGTACTGGACACTAAACCTAATAAATTTACTATTCCAACTCCAATCTACATTTAATTGAGGTAGGTACTGGACACTAAACCTATTTAATTTACTCTTCAAACTAAAACCTACATTTAATTGGGGTAGGTACTGGACACTAAACCTAATTAATTTACTATTCCAAATCCAATCTACATTTAATTAGGGTAGATGCTGGACACTGCACCTATTTAATTTACTATTCCAACTCCAATCTATATTTAATTGGGGTAGGTGCTGGACATTGAACCTATTTAATTTACTTTTCCAACTCCAATCTACATTTAATTGAGGTAGGTGCTGGACACTAAACCTATTTAATTTATTCTTCCAACTAAAACCTACATTTAATTGGGGTAGGTGCTGGACAATAAACCTATTTCATTTACTATTCCAACTCCAATCTACATTTAAGTAGGGTAGGTGCTGGACACTGAACCTATTTAATTTACTATTCCAATCTACATTTAATTGAGGTAGGTACTGGACACTAAACCTATTTAATGTACTCTTCCAATAAAACCTACATTTAATTGGGGTAGGTACTGGACACTAAAGTTAATTAATTTACTATTCTAACTCCAATCTACATTTAATTAGGGTAGGAGCTGTACACTGACCTATTTAATTTACTATTCCAACTCCATTCTACATTTAATTGGGGTAGGTGCTAGACACTGAACCTATTAAAGTTACAATTCCAACTCCAATCTATATTTAATTGAGGTAGGTGCAGGACACTAAACCTATTTAATTTACAATTCCAACTCCAATCTACATTTAATTGGGGTAGGTGCTGGACACAAAACCTATTTAATTTACTATTCCAACTCCAATCTACATTTAATTGGGGTAGGTGCTGGACACTGAACCTATTTAATTTACTATTCCAACTCCAATCTACATTTAATTGAGGTAGGTGCTTGACACTAAACCTATTTAATTTACTCTTCCAACTAAAACCTACATTTAATTGGGGTAGGTGCTAGACAATAAACCTATTTCATTTACTATCCCAACTCCAATCTACATTTAATTGGGGTAGGTGCTGGACACTAAACCTACTTAATTTACTATTCCAACTCCAATCTTCATTTAATTAAATTCGATGATGGGCACTAAACATGAATAATTTACTATTGCAACTCCAATCTACATTTAATTGTGGTAGGTGCAGGATACTAAACCTATTTAATTTACTATTCCAACTCCAATCTACATTTAATGGAAGTAGGTGCTGGACACTAAAGCTATTTAATTTACTCTTCCAACTAAAACCTGCATTTAATTGGGGTAGGTGCTGGACACTGAACCTACTTAATTTACTATTCCTACTCAAATTTACATTTCATTAGGGTAGGTGCTAGACACTGAGGGGTCGATTCCGATCCTGGTAAAAAACCGTCCGTACGATTCGTATCCGGAGCCCTCTCCGTACGAATCGTACCCGTCCGTCCGAGTCGCGTAGTACGATCTGTATTCCGTGAATCCGTCTGAATCGTCTCGATCCGTACGTATTGCAAGGCTGAAACCGTGAACCGTACGACTCGTACACATGCCGTTTGACCCGGCGAGTACGATCAGGACCAGGGAATCAGGACGCGATTCGTACAGTCCACGTCAGGTAAGGGCGTTTTGTACGGAAAAGCACACAATCACATACCTACTGTACAGCGCGTACCCCCCATGATCGCAGGGGTACGGCCCGTACCCCTGCAACAATCATGGGGGATACACGCCGTACTCCGCGATCGCAGGGTGCACCGTACACCCAGTGAACATGGGGTACGATGCGCACACCTCAAGATCGCAGGGTATGGTGCGTACCCCCCATAATTGCAGGGGTACGCACTGAACCCCTGCAACTATGGGGGTACGAGCCGTTCGCGGGGGGGTGCGTTCCGTACCTTTTTCAGGGTGACCTCAGCTTTTACGGCTGTTTTCAGCTCCAGTAGGAAAAGGGTCGTACGGTGCATACCCGGCACAAATCGTACTTGCCGGGTCGGAAAAAGCAGCCGCGATACGTACAGATGTCGCGTACAACGGGTTTTGAGGGAGATTCGTGCAGAGATTCGAGTCGTACAGTCTTTGTACGATTCATATGGAGTCCTGCTCCTGGTACGAATCGTACTTCGTCAAATGTACGGGGGACGTTGTAGTGTACGATTCATATGGGAAAAACGCTCCGTACGGCTAATCGGAGCGCTTTTGCAGAATTGGAATCGACCCCTGAACATATTTAATTTACTTTTCCAACTACAATCTACATTTAATTGGGGTAGGTGCTGGACACTAAACCTATTTAATTTAGTATTCAAACTACAATATCCATTTAATTGGGGTAGAGGCAGGACACTGAACCTATTTAATTTTTAAATACAAAGTAACATTTTATAGAATAATTATTTTTATATATATTAATGTATTTTATAAATAAGTAATAATAATGTAACTTTTTTTATGAAATGTGTTATATTTTAAAACAAATCACACATAATCATAACATTAAAATCTAGTAAAAATTAGAAATTATAATTAAAAATAATTTAAATATTTTTTTTCAGAACCAAATTTTATTGACATTTCAGATACGATTGCAAGACATCCACAGTACTCCGAACACCGGAGGGGCTGTGAGCACATAATCAAGAAGCAAAGAATAGCAATCAGTACAGTAAGCAGGACAAGGCATTAACATTGAACTACCCGTACCCCCCCAACCCCATAAAGCTACCCCCTCCCGGGTCCCACCCTAGCCCTGTTCACGATGGCCACCTGGATCTAAGCTAATCAGTCTATACAATAGTGGTAATACACTCTCACCCTCGCCCCGGTTCGCAGAACAATTGGTCTCCAATTACATCCTGCTGCGGCGGCGGTTCCAGCCACAGCCCCCTGTATTCCGCCCACCTCTTCCAAATTTTATAGTGCTTTCTGGGGCAGCCACAGGCCTCAAACACTGGACCTTCCAGTCCCATATAATAGTCCAAGCCCTGTTTCCATACCTCTATCGGGGGAGCCCTAGGGTCTTTCCAGGCGCGGGCCACATCCCTCTTGGCCACTATAAGACCCAGGAGTAACAAGTGTCTTTAATATATGTTGCCACCCACCTGCTCCAAGACATGTATAAGGCCCAGCTGTGATGTACGTGGGAGCTGCCAACACAGTACCTCATCCAAACAGTCCCATACACGCCCCCAATACCTCTCCAGTGCCCCACAGGACCACACTGTATGAAGGAACGTGCCCACCTCTCTGCCACAACTCAGACAATCGGGGGAGGCATTCAGTCCGGCTCGCCACAACCTCTCTCTCGTGTAGTAAGCCCTGTGTAGGTATTTAAATTGGATAAAGCGCAGTTGTACGGCTAAGGCCGCCTCCCTTGGGGCCGCGAGGGCCTCCCGCCACCCCTCCTCATCAATTTCACCGACATCTCTCTCCCAATTAGACCGCAAGCCGTCCAGGGAGGGGGAACAATGAATAACCAGTGATTGATAGATGCAGGATATTTTCTTTTATGTCAATTCTCTTATTAATAATTTGGCTTCTAGCGGACTAAATTCCGGCAGGGAGTCCAATCCTTCCAAGGCAGGGGAGATAGCGTGTCGAAACTGCAGGTATTTGAAGAACTGGGTATGTGGCATATCGTACTCATCCCTCAGCTCCTGAAAGGATTTAAGGGTTGTGCCCCTCATGACATGCCCCAGCGCCGAGATCCCTATCGCATCCCAGCCGCGAAACCCCTGCAAAGTCGCCAAGGCCGGCAGGCGGCCGTTCTGCCACAGCGGGGTCTCCTCAGTCAGCCTGTTCCACCATCCCATATGACTAAGTGCTCGACGCCAGACCTGGAAGACAACCTGCGTAACCACCGGGAGCCTCTTCCTCTTCCCCGCCGAGTACAGTAACGTATGCAAAGTATCCGGTTCCATTAAATATCTCTCCAGAGCGTACGCCGGATCGCTCCGATCTCCATACCACCATTCGTTGAGTATCAATAGATGGGACGCTTGATAGTAAGAGAGGATGTCCGATGACGCCAGGCCACCGCAGCGCCGAGTTAACTTGGAGAAACCATTGTGGCGAGATAGGATAGGGGTGATTCTGCAGTTGGTAGATCAGACGAGGAAGGGCCACCATCTTAAAGATAGCCGAACGGCCATACAAGTTCAAGGGCATACGGGACCATGTTTTCATATCCGACCGGACCCTGTCCCAGACCGGAACAATATTACGCTCCCACGAGACTCCAGGGATGTCTATTATGAACACCCCGAGATACTTAATACCTCCTGTCGCCTCCTGTAGGGCGGACACCCAATTACCAAGAGCCACACTGCTGCCCAGGGTCCACAAGATGGATTTCTTCACGTTAAGATTAAGCCCCGAAACCTCTCCGAACACCCTCATGATATCAAGAACTCTTGGGCCCGACCTATTAAGGTCTGTAAGAAAAAACAGCACGTCGTCTGCATAAAACGCAATTCTGTCAGACGGCCCAGCTTCCCATTCGAATCCCTTCATCTGCGTGTCTATACGCACCCATGCTGCGAGAGGTTCCATCGCGAGAGCGAATAGGTACCGTGAGAGAAGGCATCCCTGCCGGGTACCCCGACCAATAGGGAACACGTCCAAAATCACACCGGCCACTCGCACAGACGCTGTCAAATCAGTATAAAGCAGCCGTATATACGAGAGAAAATGAGGTCTGAGATTTAGACGAGGTAGAAGCGCTTGTAGGTAAGCCCAGCTCAGTGAGTCGAAGGCTCTATCAATATCGGCCAACAAAAGCGCCGCCTGGGAGCCGGTAGCTCACATCATTTCCAAGGCCACCTGGGACCGCCTAATGTTGTGTCTGGTGGCCCTGTGTGGCATAAAGCCAGCCTGGTCCGGGTGGACCAGGGTGGTAATCAATGGGAGGAGGCGGTTGGCGAGCGCCTTCGCCAGTATCTTCGCCTCGATATTCAGAAGTGAGATAGGGCGATACGATTCATGTTGATCCGGTGGTCTTCCCGGCTTACAGAACACCACGATCTCAGCATGTCTCCAATCAGGCGGCAGATGACCCAACTCTCCAGCAGCATCTAATGCCTTCTTGAAATGTGGCCCTAACTGGAGATGGTATTTCCAAAAAAAAACTCGCACGGGAAACCGTTCGGCCCTGGGGCCTTCCCAGCGTTCAGTTCTCCAAGTGCCCTTCCCAATTCCTCCACGGACAATGGAATCTCGAGACAGTCACGCTCCTCATCGGAGATCCCCCGTGGCGGGAGATCTGCTAGATATTTGTCTACAGCCTCCGCCGGGAGAGAATCTCTAGGGGTATATTGTGTTTCATAATAGCGCACAAAGCTGTCGGCAATGACCCTTGGATCGAATAAAGAATTCCCGACCTCATCTCTCAGCGCCGGCAGCGTCTGAGCTTGGAACGTGCCCTGGCACAGTCTATATAACAGTGAGCTAGATTTGTCCCCCCACTGGTAAATTCTGCTCTGCGTTGCAAGCCATATGTGGCGTGATTCTTCAAGGTGTAGGGAAGCAGCATCCTTCTCGCCCGCAGCAGCCGTCGTATGTCCTTCTCCGCCCCGTCTCTGTGGATTGTTTCTCTATAGTGCGGACACGATCCGCCGCCCTCTCTAGATCTTCTCCCCGCACCCTACGGGCCCTCACACACCAGGCTATATCCACTCCCCTGAGTGTGGGCTTCATGGCCTCCCAGAGGGTCACCACGTCCGATCCCGACCTCTCATTTTCATCCCAGTAGTGAGCTATGGCCTCCCGCATATGGGACTGGTTGTCGTCCTGTTGCAGGTGCCAGGTAGAGAGGCGCCATGGAAAAGGCTGCTGCTTCCTGTCAAGAAGGATATCCATCATAATGGGGGAGTGGTCAGAGAGCCCCCGCGGCAGTATAGCCGTTGATGCCACTCTTCCTATCTTGGCGCAGGGAACGAACAAGTAGTCTAACCGTGAGAAGGACTGATGGACCGCCGAAACATATGTATATTCCCGACTGTGTGTGTGCTGATAGCGCCATGCATCCGTCCATCCCATGCCTCTCACCATGTCATTCAATCTTGTAGGGGCAGCTAGCAGCTGACCGCCATTCGGCCTGTAACGATCTACAGTCCCATCCATAACTTCATTCCAATCGCCACCTATCACCGCCAGCGGGTCCGGAATTTCAGCCCAGACAGTGAACAGCTTTTCCACCAAAGACCATTGCAACATGGGGGGGGCATACACACTACCAAAGACTACTGTCTCCCCACCAATCATTCCTTTAACAAATACATATCTGCCCTGGGCGTCTATCCAATGTGTAGAGTGGACATACGACACTCTGCGGTGAATCATGACCGCCACACCCCGGGATCCCCAGACAAAACCAGTATGGAACACCTGTTGATACCCATAGCGCTGTAAACTAAGGGTCTTGGTACCAAGGAGATGAGTCTCTTGAAACAGTAGGACATCAGGCTACTCTTTTTTCCCCTGTCGCAGCACAGCGCCTCTTTTGATTTTATCTAGCATGCCCCTCACATTCCAACTCACTATTCGCAGCGCAGCCCTGGGGGGCTCAGAATCAGAACCTCTAGCCGCCATCAACCGGGGGAATCTGCAATCCCCTGGGCGTAGGTGAGTGCAATTGTCCATAGGACATGAATCGAACCTGGTGGACCATCGTGTGTGAACGAGCTACCCCTGTGGACCCAAACATTACGCATCCCCCCACCCCCAACCCCCAACCCCTGAACCCAGCCCCAACCCAACTCCCGGAAAACTGGCCTCCCCCCTCCCCTATACCTCAACAACATTGAAGTATCTGTCACGGTGTCAAAGTGCCCTAACCCCCAACGGGAGGTCAGCGGCCACCCACTCCAATGGATCCCCATCAACCACACCCTCAACCCCCAACTAGCCCCACTAGGGGGCAATTAACGTCTGCGGACGACTGGACTGCCGCTACCCTGGGGCATTAGTCCACCTTGCCGTCCCCCCCACCCTCTCCCACCCCGCATCCCATAACTGCTAGTCAGGTCTGTATCGCAGGTTAGCGGTGCTTCCGGCCATCGTCCGACATCGCAGGCTAGGCCACTCTCAGTCGCCTGCAGAGCCCACTCCGCAACCCAACGCAATTAGGTACCACAAGTCCCTTCTCCTTTCAAGAATCTGCCTTCTGAGTTTCCGGAGGAGCCGTCTCCTCCGCAGCGCTCTTCTTGGTGGGGACTTCTTGGTGGAGCGGGACCGCCAGTTGCTCCTACTACGAGAGCGTCGGTGGGTCTGCCGCGGCGCCGTTGAAGAGGATGAATCAGAATCTCAAGGCGGTGGAGTGTGCGGCCGAACCCGAACCGTCTCGTCTGTCCATGTAAATACTTCTTCCGGAGAATTGAAGAACATGGTCCGGGATTGATAAATCACTCGCAGACGGGCTGGGTAAAGCAGGGCGTACTGTATTTTGAGTCCCCTCAGGCGAGCCTTGGCCTCTGAGAAGGATTGCCATTGTCGCTGTACTAGCTTGGTGTAGTCTGGGAATATCATAATCTGATGATTGTCGCACATAAGGGGTTCCTTCATCCGAGCTTGCTTTAAGATAGTGTCCCTATCATGATAGTTAAGCAGTTTGGCTATTACAGGCCATGGGCACCCTCCAACCTGTGCGCCCGCTCTATGACAAAGCAGCGAGAAAGGGACTCCGGCGGCAACCACCCCTCCAGCCATTGAGTAAGAAAGACCTCCATATTCCCCTTTTCACAATCCTCCGGAAAGCCAACGAACCACAGGTTGTTGCGCCGGGCCGTCCTTCCGCATCCTCCGCCCGGAGAACCAGGCCTTTCTGGATCCCTTCCATGGCAGAGACTTTCTTCTTCAGTATTGTCACGTCGTCTTCCACTCCGGTGATCCTTGTTTCAGCCTCGGTGATGCGTGCCACCGCATTCCGTAAGTCCTGGCGCAACAGCGTGACATCAGCTCCAACTGCCCCTATCTTGGCGTCCAGGGTGTCTCTAGATTGGGTGATTGCCGCCAGGAGCGCAGCATTGTCCGGCCCAGGGGCGGAGGGCCTCCGGAGGCCCCGGCCGCTCGACCCGCACCCGTAAATTTGTCGAGGGTGCCTTGCTTCGAGGATCCACTGCCTCCTCCTTCTCTGGTCATGGTCCACAGCCAGTGGGATCTGCCAGGTAGGAAAGTTCCTCTCCCAACCCACTAGATTTCGCTGTCGCGGCCTGAGGGACCCTCCGTCAGCCGCCCGCCGGCAGGCCCACCTGTTAGTCCCTCTGTGGGGTTCCGGCCATAAACGGCCAGGCAATCCACGGCACGGTGCGCCGGGTCAAGCAGCTATCCTCCTCTTTGTTTTGTGGGCCCCGGAGATCTCTACGGCTCACCCCAAGCCTCCACACAGCTCCACCAGCTCATGATCGGGGCAGGGTAGCGCAATCACCATGCCCCGCGCCGCCCCGGGGTGCCCCGCGTAGTTAGTAATGGCCGATGTCGTGGGTGGCACACCGCTCCGCGCACCCAATGCCCCGGATCACTGCTCTGTTGTAAGGGGGCTCCCCAGGGGGGGCACGCCACGGCTCTACCCAACTGCCGAGGTGTAGGCCACTGTAATGGCTAATTGGGCGCCAACCAGCGCACCCCAGTTCAAGGATGGCGTACTCACGCCTCAGTGACCTGGTCTGTCGCGGCCCGACCTGACCGTCGGGATCACCACTTCCTCCCCTCCGCTCCTCACATCTGCCGCTGCGCGCCCCCAGTGCACACTCACCACCGGGGTCGCGTCTCCGGGCCTAGGCCTCTCCCGGGGTCTCCGCCGCCACCCGCGGCTAGTCGGTCAAAGCCGCGACGGCCGCAGCTTCTTGGCAGCCGTCCGGTCCCCCAGGTGCAGCACCAGGCCCGATGATGTACTCCGCCAGCGGCCCCTCGTCAGTATTGGTGTCTCGGGTGGGGATGGGCCGCTGCGCTGTTTCTCCTCGCCTTCTGCCGTCTGCCCACCCTCTCCTCGGGCATTGTCAAAATTGAGGTCCCGGCTCCAACCGCCGGTACAGGCCGCTCCGCCTCCGGGGCCGACTGCGCCCGATCTGCAGCACCGATGCGGCCAAAAATCATGCCACACCTGTCGGACACCTTCCGCTGCCCCTCACTGCCGCAGGATGGGTGAGGCGGAACGCAGGATAATTGCGGAAGGAATTAAGCGGCGGGACGGAGCTCTACTAAGCTGCGTCTGCCATGTCAGCCGCCTTAGCCACGCCCCCCAATAATTTAAATATTTATCAAAATTAAAACATTTAACATTTATCTAAACACTCACCACCCTTATCCCCTATAAAACCAACATACCACTAATAAAATTTTAAAACAAATGTAACATATTAAAATTAAACATCTTATTTTTTTAAATTTAAAAAAAAATGTATTTCAAATTTGAATTTTTTTAAAGCATCCCCCCTTATCCCCTATAAACCCAACATCCCACTCCTAAAATTTGAAATAACATTTTTAATTTGAAATTTCAAATTCCTATTTCAATTGAAAAATTAATTTAAAATGTTCTATTTATTTAAATATTTTTAGAACACTCCCCACCCTTAGCCCCTACAAACCCAACATCCCGCTCTTAAAATTTTAAATAAAATAAAAATTTCACATTTCAAATGAATATTTCTATTTTCTAAATTTTAAAATACATTTTCCATAATTTAAATATTTTTAAAACACTCCCCACCCTTATCCCCTATAAACCCAACATCCCGCTCCTAAAATTTTAAAATACATTTTTAATTTGAAACTTCAAATTCCTATTTCAATTTTATAATAATTTTAAAATGTTCTTTTTAATTTTAATATTTTTTAAACACTCCCCACCCGTAGCCCCTAGAAACCCAACATCCCACTCCTAAAAATTTAAATTAAATTAAAATTTCAAATTTCAAATTCCTATTTCAATTTATTACTTTTAAAACAAATGATATTCAAAATATATATTTTTGAAACACTCCCCACCCTTATCCCCTATAAACTCAACATCCTGCTCCTAAAAATTCATAATACATTAGAAAACTTTTTTAAATCACTATAAAAAATTATTCCTAAACAATTAAACATTTCTAATTTATAAAACATAAAACAACGATATTTTGACATTTTGATATTTTTTACATCGATATATCTTACCTCGAAATTACTTGACTCGATATTAAAAACCATAGATCAAAACGATATTTTTTACTACGATATTTGCAACATTGACATTTCTTACCTTCGATATTTGGAACTCGATATTACTGCAAGTCGACATCATGGACTCGATATTTTGGCTGTGTACCCTAAGAAGCATTGAATATGAATGGATAATAGAAGGTGTCAGCTGTCAGAGTCTTCAGAAGAAGAACCCCAACTAAGGGTAATGTAGCATGAAGCCACACAAAGCAGAAGACGGTTCGAACCTCATGAAGTACTAAGACATCTCTCAGTCCCTCACTAAGTTGCAGCATAAGATATTAGTTCCATTCAATGTAAATCACATGATCGACTCCAGTAACTTTCCACAATTCCAGCAAATGTTAGACTTAAACATGCATTGTGTGAAACTGTTCTTGAGGCCTAAAAGAATGCCAACTAAATAATGCAGAGGGTTACAAATGTGTGCACATTTCTAAGCACATAGAAAATGAAGTTTCTTAACGCATGAATAAATTGCAAAAGTTTACGAAAAATATGTTACTTCAAAGGACACCAATATGGATACAATATCTTGTTACAGGTATAAATGCCTAAACATTAGGATACACATACACTTTATTTCACCAGCATCACAATGAGACATCTAAACTTTAATTTCTTTCAGTATCTATACTACTATTATAAAGAGAGAACTGTGTCCTTTGAGCCAGGTAAACTCGAAAAGTACACCACCAATCCAAACACCCAATACATCTTTGAAAACGTCAGGGCAAGCAGAAGGACATAGGCTATATAAAAACAAAATATATATGTTAGAAGGGAAACGTAATTTTTAAGGGAAAGTAGTCCCTTAGATGTAGTGCCAGCTAACGACGTGCGTGCTGATGCGTGCTGACATCACCGGAGAGCGCGGAAGCCGGAAGCAACACCCTGCGAGAAGCGGACAGGAGAAAGTGAGCGACAGCCTCCAATGTCTGGAGCGCGTAGAGGAGCATCGACATGCCCAGGGGAGCGCAGAGTAAGAGCGGACAGGAGAGTCAGCAGAAGCGGCCAGGACAAAGAAAACAAGCGCGGAGAAACAGCGGAAGCGACACCCTCCAAGGTCCGGAGCGAGTAGTGGAGCGTCGACATACCCAGGGGAGCGCAGAGTAAGAGCAGACAGGAGAGTCGGCAAAAGCGACCAGGACCAAGAAAACGAGCGCAGAGAACCAGCGGACACGAGCGTGGGCAGAAGCGGCCAGGACCAACAAAACGGGAGCAAGGAAACACTGTAAGAACGCTCTGCTGCTCCCGGACGCTCTGCTGCGCCTCTCCTGCTGCGATGCTGCCCCCAGCCCCCTTCTGCCCCGGGCAACGCCGGGACGGGCTGCTAGTATTAATATATAAGTGTTTATTAGTCATATTTCTATGCACCACATTTATAAGCCTTATTAGATGTCATGTGGAGTACCTTAAAAATACAATAGCCCATCTTGTCTTAGTAGCATTAGTCACACAGAATATATTCGAGTACTGACTACACATGATTATGATGCACTCCTATGGTAAATGTAAACTGCTAAATCACATTTATTCTGAATATCTATTGCTGCAAAAAAGTAGTATCTATTATCCACATTGTCACAAAATTATTACTAAAGCATGATGTGGTAGCCACTGTCATTTACAGACAGCATATTTAAAATTAAAATGACAATTACATGCACTCCTATGGTATCTTAGGACGGGATCAAAATTACACTGCTCTAACGGGCATTCCATTTATTTACTGTCTAATTTGTTACACAGTGTCTAAGGGGCAGATTTGCCAAACTTTCACACAACACAGACCAGCAAGAAAGGCTGCTGTTCTGCATTGTGTGAAAGGGAGAGAACAAAAATGAGTCATATTTGAAAAGGTATGAAGCATTTCTGATTTCTCCTTGCTCTGGCATTCTGTGTGCTGCCTAGCACCAAGGCAGGCTCCGTTGCACCATAGTGCAATGGTGCCTGCCTTAAAGGTAGGTTTTCCTGTACAAAAAAAATCCTTAGAGGCATGTTCCTCTTTCTATGTGTGCTGCAGAATTGGGGAAAAAAAGTCCTTAATTTGCGCTTTTCTAATTATATATTTTGAAATATGTGTACAGTTCATTGATAGGTTTTTCAATTTTGTTTGGTATTGAAGGAAGCGGCATCCTTCAGTCTTTCCTTTCTCACCAGCAAGATTGTCACATAGGTCACATCACAAAATCTTCACACGTTATGGCAAGAGAAAGAAAAGTAAACGTTAAAAAGATAGGTGGCAATTTGTGGGAAGACTAGACTGACATTTGACCTCTTTCTTCGAATGCTCAGCAAATTTTACAAGACAAAAAAAATATGAAGGCATCTTTATTGGTCATTCTCTTTCAGAATTCTACCATTGCTATTTTTGGTGGTGCTGCAGTACCCCCTCACACTCCTACTTGCAGCGCACAATCCAGTACGGTCTTCCTGCCCCAGTAACGTGGGCAGTGCCGAAATAGTCCCAATTTATAAAAAGGAATCCCCACAGGGAACCATCAAATTATAGGCCCATTAGTTTAATAGATGTATCGCAGAAACTATATGGGAGGTTATCGTTGGGGAGACTACAAGAATGGATTGAAGACCAGGCCATAATAACCCCGCTTCCAGCAGGCTTCAGGGCCAAGTTGTCCACGGTGGACCAACTGTTTAGGTTACAGTTGATCCACTGGAAGCATGTAATACTTGAACAGGGGAGCCTATACCTCACGTTTGTTGACCTAAAGTCAGCTTTCGATATGGTTGACCGAGGCCAGTTAAGGAATATCCCGGCAAACATGGGGGTTCAATCTTATCTTTGTCTACAATTACAACGCCTCCATGAGGGCACTTATGCCAGAGTAAGGTATGGAAAGGATGCACAGCTAACAGCCCCCTTTCTGGTTAATAAGGAGGTTCTCCAGGGCTGTGTGTTCGCGCCAACCCTTTTCTCACTTTTCCTCAATGGCCTTGTGGAAGATCTCTTGCATGCAAAAGATCTTGATTCCCCAAAAATAGGTTGCCGTAAATTTCCTGCACTAATGTTTGCGGATGATACCCTGCTCCTTTCCAAGTCACCCATGAGGATGCAGAGAGTATTAAGGGAATTTACTGGCTTCTGCAAAAAGAGGAAACTTGAAGTAAACATCAGTAAAACAAAATACATGTTGTTTGGCGTCAAATCCTCTTCCTACCCCTATCAAGTTATGGATGACATTCCGCTGGAACGAGTCAACGTCTTTGAATGTTTGGGATTCACCCTGAATGATAAAATGACTTGGGCCCCCCAAATTGAAAAGGCAAACTTAAGGTTCACTCAGACAATAGGTGGGCTGAGGAAAGTTCGTAATGGTTGCTCACTAAAACCAATTAGTCCCCAGTTGGAGATCTACAAAGTTCAAGCTCGGTCTGCGGCCTTGTATGGGGCAAAACTCTGGGGTCACAGTAAAATCAATACACTAACTGCGACTGAAAATAAATTCCTCAGAGGTATTACGGTTTTGCCAATTAACACCCCACTGGTTCCACTAAGAATGGACCTGGGTGTCCTCCCTGTGGCGGACCTTATCTCGAGTCGACCCCTGCTATATTGGCGCCCGGCTCTGGAGTACACCAGAGCTAGGCCACTACAGGGAGGAGCTCAGGTCGTTTCTACAGTTGCCAGGAGCGGTGGGAAAAATACCATGGTTGTCTTTCTTAAGAGATTCCATTAAGGCAATTGGTAGAGAAGAAATTTGGGAAACCCCTGAGGAAGCTTGCGTAATTACCCCGAAGAAAACCCTATCCAAACAACTGAAAGATTACAATCTGTGGCTTGTAAGCCAAGTATGTATCACTACAAGCTTGACCTGGGTGTTTTTGAACCATAAATCTTCCTACTGATTTGAACAGGTTTTGGACGTAATACATCCACCGTTGACAAGGAGGATTTATCTCCAATTTAGATACGGGACTCTTCCATTATTTGCAACAACTAACAAATGGACGGAGGGGTCTTGTTACCTTTGCCCTGGCTGCCATGTGAGGGAAGAAACCGAAGCTCACGTGGTCTTTTTCTCCCCGGCTTATAAGCAGGCCAGAAAAAAATGGATTTTACAATTATGTAGGAACCTGGGTATTAGGGAGTACTCCGCCACACTTACAATCTTAAAATCTGAAATGGACCCATTGTTTGTTATTGCAATTTCTAAATTCCTTCAGGCAATATGGTTTAAACTAGGGGGCCTTCTAGTAATCGATGTTTAATATTAAGATTCTTTTATCTATCACTGCTGCTGGAGTGGAGTTTTTTTTATATTTCCAACTTTACGTGTAATAACTTTCTTAATATTTTTATATTATTTTTTTTTAAATATCTGAGATTTAAAAACTACTCTGCTAAAGCTTCTGAATACCATGGGAATCTTTTGTACTTTAATCTAACTGTAAGTTCCAAATGTAAATTAATATAATGATGTAACATAAACTGTATATTTTTATTGCTGTACTTTTATGACTTGTAAAGTTGAAATAAAGTTATTATGATGATGACTTCCAGCACACAAGGCCTCTACATATCTGAACTTGAACCACTCCATTGAGATCCAGTGAACAGACACCAGGGTCATTGCCACTCCTAAGAACACCTACAATGCTTTCATTAAAGGTGGGTATTTCATTGCTTGTATGGGGCGTTCTACGGCTTCAGATTCAGGTGGGTACATAGGTGCATTCCCTTGTAAATCCCATCTCAGAAATTGACTGTGATCAGACAGTTCATGTACAATTACTGTAATGCTGTATCTCTCTGTCTGGATTTTGCCATACCTTGACTTTACTGAAGAACCCAATTTGTGTTGATTTCTCCTGAATTCTCTTTAAGATTACCCCATATACATTGGCTATAAGGATGCATAGAGGACTACCTATGTGACTGCCATTGTGGCTTGGAGGTCCTTGGACTTTCTGATTTCTTTGCAGTGCCTTGTTTTTATTGTAGAATTCACGCCTTCTTTAAAGTCCTTTTCATTTCCAAAGTAAACAGCCACTGGAACAGGCACATCTTATCTAAAGTGTTACATTGTGAGTTTCTAACCCAAGACCACCTGCTGAAATATGTTTTGATCTTTCAATCAAGCTACCCTGAAAGAGCCCAGTGCTAAAAGGAATTTGCCTGTCATTCTGTTTGAGTGCAATAGTTTTGTGGCCCCAAGACACCTGTGGGAAATGACAGTACCCATATCAATTACTTCCCAATAACCCTTGACTGCTGTCGACACCAACTAAAGTGTTCACACTACTAAGTGCTGGCCACTCAGCATCTGTGATACAGGGTCCCTTGAACGTGCACAATGGCTTTCCAGTAAAATGTGGTTCATGACAATGTACAGACATATCATTATGCCTAGAGACAACCTCAACTTGATTCTTGCTCTCATATGAATGCTAATGGAGCTGTCACAAGCCTGGATGCATGATGCCCAGAGGACAGTGTGGTAATTTGGGTGGCTATATTTCCAGAGGTCATAATACCAAACAACCATAACTCTAAATTACCATGCTAGAGAGATGTGAAGGTGGTCCATGGAGTCATGCTTACTCCAAAGTAAAAGGTGCCCATGCACTAAGCTGCGCATAGCTACAAAAAGCCTCAAGGTTATGATATGCAATCAAGCTATTAGGTAATGTGCACAAAGGTTTCCTAGACAAGACCCCAGGAAGGGACACATTGTGATTTTGCTCCAAGTAACGCTAAGGGGGGGTGGGGGGGGGGGTGAAGAGTCCATTCAGTAAGTGACTATAGAGTAATAGAACAGCGTGCTACTGTAAAGGAGTATTCAAGACTGAGACATGGCATCTGTAGAACGCACCTCTTTCCGGAGCTCATGCCGACTTGACCAGTATTTGAAAGTTTGGTGTGTGTGGTTTTCACTACCCTGTTGACTGCTTTAGAGTTTCATTTCCATTGTTAGCAGACCAAAGCAGTAGATCGCAGATCGCAGAAGGAAGGAAGCGTGAGTGAGAGGAGGACGCGCTGCCAGGCAGTGCATGCCTTTCACTGTCTTCGGCCTCTCTGCCTCTCCGCCTCTCCCTGGTGCATCCGCCGACCGGCTGACGATCTGCCTGCTGCCTCCCTGTAGCCTGCTGTACCCTGCCAGTACCCTGTGGCTGTACCCTCCCCCCCATGCAGTGAGGTGCGGAGCACGGGGGACGTGAGAGCAGGAGGCCGCCAGAGCTTGCAGTCTCCTTAGCCGCTGCGCTGGGCAAAAGACGGGAGTGGCCCGTAGCGGCGGGAGCCGCTGTGAGGCTCTTTGCAGGTTCTCTGCAAGCAACCGGCTGGGGCCACAGGAGATCTTGAATTGCCTTGGGACAGACGGGAAGGCAGTGGGGGATTGCAGTGAGGCAGTGACTCCAGCGAGGCTCCACAGCGGAAGGAGCATTTCAGAAGCCAGAATATTTTCCCGTTTTCAGTCTCCAGTCCATGTTTTGCTACTGGTTGCCAGTGCCAGTGCCAGTGGTCAGTTGAGTTGTGCGAGTAAGAAGCAAGAGGCTTGACCGTGCCACCTCAGCTCTCCAGCGTCTCGCCGCGAATGTGACCGCAACAGAAGCTACAGGTGCGGTGGCTCAGTGAAAGAGAGAAGAGTGGAGAATGCTGATCGCCTAAACATTTAACGCCACACGGTTTCTACCAGCCTCCACTGCGAGATAGCTGTAACCGCCAGAGAACGCCAGAGAATGCCAGAAAGGCCAGAAACGTGCAGCGTGCAGGTCACGGTCGTGGGAGCGGAACGTGGTGAGGCAGAGAAAGCAGCGATTGCGGCTGTTAAAGCAGGCGCGGGTGCTGGGAGGCACAAGCCGGCACTGGATAAAGCGACAGGGAGCTTGGAGCCGGTGGAAGCTAACACCCAACTGTCCAGGACAATCTTGCAAAAACACGAAAAACGAGGATTTTTGGTCTTCCCCTACTTGCCACAGTGCACCAGCTGACAAGATGAGAGGCGGCAGCGAGCTGGGTGCCGGGTGCTGGGCTGCAGGTGCTGGGCATAGGCGAATTGTTAAAAAAAACGAAACCCTAGGCGTGGGTGGGATCGTCGTAGATCCATTAAGACCACGCTAGCCAAGTCCTCAGCTGAGACCCCTATGCTACGAACATGCAGGAATACGCAATAGAGCACCCGAGAGCACTTGAGAGGCCACAAGTAGCTGAAGGCAGTTACAGGCGCCCCCAAAGTACCATCCTCGTCCTCACCATGAGATCAGGGAGACTCAGAACAGACCCAATCGCTAAGCCAAGCAAAAGCAAAAAATGCCGGATAAAGAGTGAGGAACTAAATGATTCATCTGATGAGGATTCAACAGAGGTCATACTAGAGACGCCTGAGATCATTGCCAGCGCCGACACAGCTAAAACACTACAGAAGACTGCAGGTCTTAAAAACACTAAGATCACAGACTTTCTAACTCCTTCTACATCATCCGGCCCGACAGCGCGGCAGGAGCAGAATTTAAAAACCGCAACCAGCACCAAAAGAATGTCGCAATCAGCGACCTCCCCAGCAAAAACCTTGGTGTTTCAAAATAACATCCAGAGCAACAACTTCCAAGAAATTAAAAAACACCCTTGGGACATTCTTCGAAAAAACTTAAACAAAAAGATGAATCAATTTACAGTGAATGCCCAAATAAACATAAGAGAGGAAGTGGGCATCACTAACTCCGTTATAGTGACAAGTGATGAGCGCTTTGAGAGCACAACAGAAATATCAAATGTACAAATGACACCTACCGCGCCAGTGACACAGCGCTCCCTAAGTTCAGGTTCATACTTCGACTATCACCACGGGACCCCCATACGCCCGGCTCTAAGAACGGACAACAAAGCCTTATTGGATCCAATTGTTAAGCTCACCATAGAAGCAGATAACAAGGATCTGCCTTCAAGTGAAAGCTTGACATCAAATGGCCAAACACAGCAAATGGAGGGCCAGTTGGTCACAGAGGTACAAAGTAAGCCCAATGTGACACCAAAATCGTCTGCAGGCGTAGACCTGCAGGAGGATTACAGCCCGAATAGCGCTCTCACCTCAACTACCAATCCAATGAGAAACCACGAAGCACCAAACTTGCAGGAGGGTCACAATCCAACCAACGCTCTGAACACAATAGCTAATCAAAGGATCACTAGTTAAACACTAAATCGCCCATCTGGGCTATTCCCGCTCCACTTCAATATTTCGTCACCAAGTCCGACAACCTCACCAATAACTTCACCAAAGGGCTTCAATACAAGGCATAGAATGGCCAGCCAAACTATTATCCCAGATATGGGTCCAGGAGGAGATGCACGAGTACCACCTGACTTTCGAGATCCACGAGCTCCGGGTTCAGCAAGGGCCAAGTTAAGGGGCAATGCTCGGAGTCCTCCCCAAGACCTTAGATATCAAGCAGATAAAAGCCTACCAGTGCACGCACAGCTGTGGCCACCGTTCATAAATATGATGGAAACTATATCCGCAGCCATACTCCAACACTCAGAAAAGCTGGAAATTACAGATAGATATCTTTCAAATTTTGGCCTCACATGTCGGGGGCATCGACAATAAGATTCTCGAGTTAAATTCCTTTATCGAACGAGTCCAGAAAGACCCGCGCACAACATATAATGAATGTCAGTGCTCTGATACAATGAATCAGCTTAAAGTCTTACCGGTCATCTTAACTGACATCCTGGCAGAGATACAAAGCAAACCAAACAATGCCCACAATTCATCTGAAATTCCAGGGATTGAAAGCTCGCCCGGAAACTTGACAAGCTCAATCAGCAACGCCATTACATCCAGGGAGGATCTGATGGAGGATGAAATAGAAGGTAGCCTACTGCTCTGTTCTTCTGTCTCAGTCAAACAGACTACAAATACTGAAGCCATCATACTACATCAAAAAGATATTCCGATCCTAGCTCCCCCAGGAAAAGAAGTCCCCTGGCCATCGCAAATAAATGGGCACCAAACAAATAGATCTATGGTTGAATTGGAAAATCCGCCCAGCGAAGAACCGGGGACAACATCAAAGGGGCAAATAAAACAAAACATGGTGCTGACAAAACGTGAACGTAAGAGACTAAGGAAAGCAAGACATAACAAGGCACAGGGGAAAAAAGATGCTACTAGATCCATCAAGCCAACCTTAATTATAAGAACGTCATCGCAAGGACCGAGCAATAAGGACATGCTTAATGCGGAACAGGAAGAGAATGTGCACTGTGGGCAGGCGGCCCCTCTATTGAATCCGCACCAGGAAGTCAATGTGATAGCCGAAACAATGAATTCAAATACCTTAAATTCAATGCAAGCTCAAATAACTAGGCAATCGGTGGTCGGCTCTCCCCCACAGAAGCCGCAGGTAGCACAGAAAAACATTTTGCATTATTTCCCGAAAATGGTACAGGTACCAAAAGACTACCCCCCAGCATTGGGGCAACAACAGAGACTTACTCCACTAGCCCCGGTGGGCCAAAAACCACAGCAGACGATTCGTGATATTGAGCCGGCACTTAAAAATAAAAATAATCTCCCATCAATTGAGCAACAACAGAGACTGACTTCACATGTTCCAGTGGGCCTAAGACCTCAGCAGGCGGTCGTCGAAAATACGCCGGAAACTGAGCTGATCAACCCAAAGCAGGGCACCCGAGCCAGACCAGTAAAATCCAACAACCAAACCTGTCCTTTAAAGCACAATGAGAGGCAAGACACAAGCTATCCGGCGGGCTCAATCACGCTCAAAATAATACCACATTACAATTTAAGGGGAAACCATGATATCTTAAATCGGAGTGCCATATTAAAACTCATTACCTTGTTCGAGACGCTAAAGCATGTGAATACAAATCACATAGAAAGCATCAAATTCAGAATAATTCCTAACTCAAACGGGAAAGAAATGACAGTGGCCACATGGAACGACCCCGAAATAGCCAAAGAAGTCTGGCGATACAGAGAAGAGTTGGCCAACTGGGGAATTGAAATTAGGCCAGTGGTGCCAGAAAGATATCCGGGCCCTTTATCAATATCTGCGGAAGAAAGACCAAAACCAGAAGGTGGACTTCTCCGGGGGGCCGTCGGGGGCACAGACATGAACAAGGGGAGATGGGCCAACCTCCGCATAACACATCAAGGCCAGCTAGGGGGGTCCAAAGAGGGACGGACAATCCTAGCCCCAACACGAAACATATCAGTGGCAAGGATGGCGGAAGTGTGAAAACCGACTCTGAGAGCCTGTTCGTGGAATATCAACGGTCTGGGGGGCAAAAGTAATGACTTAGAATTAATGGTATTTTAAAAAGATTTTGACATCATCTACTTCAAGAAACCTGGTTAACGGCTCCCCAGCACATAGATGATTTTAAGGAAGTTCAACTACAAGCGATTAAAAGAGGCCCCTCAGGAAGGGCAGCTGGAGGCTTATCCATCTACCTCAATACTAGCATTGTTTGGACTCCCCTCACCATTGACACAGGACAACAATGGATCCAGTGCATTAAACTTGATATAAAGAAAGACCCCTGCAAGAGTGCGCAAAATTCCTCACCATTGATAATCTGTAACGTATATTTACATCCAGACTCTAGGAACAAAGTGGAAAAGATTTTGATTCTCAAAGCCTTCATCAAATCTATGCAGTCTGTCTAACCACAGGCAGGGCTGGTCGTGTCAGGCTATTTAAACATGTTCTTGCTTGAAAAGGACCAGGCCCAAACCATGACTCATAACAAATGGAACGGCAGATTCATCCCAAGCATCATTACAAATCACCGGAAAAAGGATAAGTTCGGCCTACAGTGTGCATCAATGTTTGCCGAGGTCGGAATGATTGCTTTGAAAGGCCGGTTTTGACAAGATCAACCAGCGGCCCCCACTAGAATTGCTAAACAGGCTCAATCAGTGCTCGATTACACTATGGTGGACTTAGAGACCCTGCAAACTATTGTGAGTTTCAAAATCATCCACAAACTGGAGAGCGATCACAGCCTACAAGCTTTAGAATTCAGTGTCCAATACAAAAGGGCCACCTCATGCAAAGCACTGATCGAACCGCCAAGTCTCTACAATCTTAAGAGACTAGTTTGGAATGGCAACAACATCAAAGAAATAATGATGTACGTGAAATAAGTACATACTGAAGTGTCCGAAGGAGATGCATCCGCCCTCCGGGACAACTGGGAAAATCTGATCACAAATTTAATGGAGAGATTTTCGACTCAAACCCAAATCTTTAAAAGGAAAACTGGAAAATCACTGCATGTGCCTTTTGGCCCAATATTGCGTAAGAAAAGGTCACTCAATCGAGAAATCTGAAAGCTACATGCAATAGCCAAGACAAAGGGTGAAGATATTGGCAGACACATTTATAGCTTGAGACAAAACTACAAAAAAGAAGTGTGGTTAGAAAAACCGAAATTCCAAAATGACATCTGGTAATCACTACTAGCATCTAGTAAATCTAATAACAACGGGAAATTTTGGGCTGAAATTAACAAAGTGGCAAATGGAGCGGCACAGGTCTTTAACGTAAACATTCTCGAGGGCGATTGGATAGAACACATCGAGCAAGCCCAAAGGAAAAATATCCCGGCTTGGTGCACTGACCAGCAGACTTCGCTACTAATATATACCCAAGAAGTGGAGCCACAATCATACGGAAACTGGATAACGCCATCTCAGGTAGCAGTGGTCCTTAAAAACTTGAGTTCAAAAGGCGCCCCAGGCCCACATGGCCTACAGAACGGTTTGTTCAAACAAGACCAACAGTTTTGGGCAGAATACCTCACCCCACTATAAAATGATCTATTTCAAACCGGAAGCATTCCCAAGTCATGGAGAGGTAGCATTTTACATCCTATTTTTAAGGCAGGCTCAAGGTCCGACCCAGGCAATTACCGCCTCATTGCACTCATAGATGTCGAGGACAAAATCTATGCCTCGAATCTTCTGAGGGACCTGGAAGATTGGGTGAGTGCGAATAAGATTCTGCCGATCACGCAGACAGGATTCAGGCTAGGAACCAGTACATCATGCAACCTGCTGGCGGTAAAATCTTCACCCATGTTGGCCTCAAAGAGGGCTGTGTATTGGCACCAACGCTCTTTAATATTTTCACAGCGGACCTGGATAAGTGCATTGCGGAAACAGAAAGTGATCCACCAAAGCTAGCCAACCACAAAATCAGGAGCATACAGTACGCAGATGACATCGTACTCTGCAGTCAGACCCCGTTGGGCCTTCAACGTTCCATCACAAAGCTCAACGATTACATCTCTGCACAAGGGCTCCAAATTAATTATAAAAAAATGAAGATTGTCTGTTTTGCCGCTCGGCCAGGAAGGAAATCCTTTAAATGGCAAATTGCAGGCAACACATTAGAGCAGACCTCCACATACAAATACTTGGGAGTTGTAGTCAATGCTAGCTGGTCGCTGAAAGATCATCAGTCTTACAGAAAGGCACAGGCTATCAAACTACGCTTCACCCTAAACTTGTTAAAAAGAAAAATGAATTGCCCATCCAATTCGCATTTGTTGAAGATAATATCTGCAAAATTTCTCCCATCTCTCACGTATGGATCGGAGTTGTACAAGGGAAAAGATGCTAACTTTTTGAACACACAACAATCAGAGTTGTTCAAATACATCTTTCATATTCCGAGGTTCGTATCTCAATCCCGGATCCGCTTGGAATTCGGTCTACTAAACCAGCACCAAATCAGACAAACAGCCATATTAAAAACATGCTGGAAACTAAGAGCTGCGGAAGAGGACACCCTTTATGGGCCATTGTTGGACTGAGATAAATAACCAGAAAAAGAAAAAAAATCAAGGAAAATGATATGGGAGAACGCAGTCTCGAGCCTTAAGATGGAAAAGGCATGGAACACAAGTCAATCATTTGTGGCATTCAAAAAAGAGACTAACGCAGCAGCAAAGCAAATATCATGGACAGCAGATAAAGCTGCCACAGCAAATAAAAAACATGGATGGACTGTGTTGGCCACATATGGGAAGCCGGAGCCACAACCAAATTTAGTCAACCATATATCCCCAGCTGCTCAAAAAATACTTTTAAAATTACGGCTGGGAACCACCATATTAAAAAATCACACACCTGCATGGAAGAAAACATGGCCGACACCCTTCTGTAGACTATGTGGGGAAATGGAAGAATCCTTGATGCATATATTGTGTATTTGCCCATCTTTAACAAATTTGAGACGTTATTACCTACTTCATGTTGTTCGACTTTCTCAAATTAGATCATGCCGCCCGGCCGTCATGCTGGCTCTGAACAGCTACAAACTGCAGACAGCTTGTAGGGCCACTAGATTTTGCCAAAAGGCACTTCAGCTAATCATGAACACTGAGGCAAAGGACGGCAAAGGTCCGAATCCGACCGTGCAAAGTGCAAGTATAACAGCAAAATCCCTATGTACACAGACATTTTAGAAAGTTTCTCTATTTTAATGTATCTCTAGTTTGTACACTTTAATTTTAAAGTATAAGTTGCTTCTTTTATATGAACAATATTGTAAAGGTTTTAATTAACTATATACAATAAAAATGTACTTACTTACAGTATCTGAAAGTTCAATAAAATCTACTAACTCGAAGGATAAATGTGGTTCATTGCTCTCTTAACATTTGGTAATGTATTACTTGTAGAATCATTCCCTGTTTACAGTCATGACACTTACTGTCTGGTCTGGAATATTACAAGTTGTTTTATTTCTGTCTTTCATTGACTTTCAGCCTGAGGCAGATCACACTGCACAAGGTCACAGAACATAATTGTTTCTGCTGTTTAGTTCTCCATCATTATATTTTCTATGACCACTATAGAATGGAAACTATCTTTGCACAAACCTTCAGAACACAGAAATGACTTAGCAATATGTTAAACAATGTTTAAAACATATATAAAGAAAGAAACACAACGGAAAAAGGCAACATTTTCTTTCTTTTCATATTTTTATTTTTAAAGCTCCACCCAATTAGAAAATGTTGTCAGGAAATGTGGTTGAAAACACCACTTTTCAAACATTTTTAAAACGTAAAAGTCCAATTGTAGCCTCTGTCAACAGTAGAAAATAGTAAAAATAGACACTGCTCATTTAATCATTCTTCTGCATGCAGTGTCCCATCATGAACTGCATGGTCAGTCACTTCATCTTCCCATGCTGACTGAGGAGGCACTCCTCACAAAGAAGGCTTCCTCAAACTTTTTTTTAATGGGTACTGATTGTGTTAGTGCGTTTTTGTGTTTAACACTTCATATCTTTTGACATATGCTAGTAACTTTAATATAATTCTTGATAGGTTGTATGTCTTTTTTCCACTGTTTCATCAAAGTGCTCTCTGCTTAAGTCCAATTGTCTCTGTTACTCTTCTGACATTTTTACAAGTGTTCTTCAGATGCTCCGTCCATCACCACCCCCTTTTGTACCGCTTGTGGGGAGTGAAACTCTTGGAA
>NW_028250364.1:0-83534 GCF_964263255.1 Lissotriton vulgaris | reverse complement strand
AAAACTGGAAAGGGCCTCAAAATGCAATCTAATATAGAACCTATATTGAGGATGCCGAGAGCTCCTCGCGGGAACTGTTTAAAATATATAAAGAAATATCTCTGGTCTCTAGCTCTAATACCCCCATAAAATCTTCCAAGGAGGGATGCAATAAAGTCGCTGACTTTTTCTCTAGTAAAGTTAAAAAGATTTATGCCTCATTTTCTCAAACACCAGATAAGGGCACAGATTTCAGAGCAGACTGCTCATTGGCAGCCCCGGATTCCTCACTCCTAACCTTCGAGGTTCCCGCAGCTGACAAGCTAATAAAAATCTGTCGGAGTGTGAAGTCCGGCTCCCCTAATGATCCGGCCCCTGCCTGGGTCATATCAGAGGGCTTGACAGCCTTGGAACCTCACATTAGACACGTCCTACAAACCTCCTTTTCCACTCAGCAAGTCCCTAGGGAGTGGAAGAAGGCTATAGTACTGCCAATAAGAAAAAAACCCAATGTCGGTAAATGCTAGAGGCATCTAAGAATTCGTTATTTACCAATACAATTGGGTGGTAAATAAGGAATTCCTGTGTACATGCACATCTGTGCATGTACACCCGTGCCATGTGGCACACATACATGCCCTACGGGCATGTATGTGTGTCACATTGCACACAAGCCAAAAACAGGGGTGCTACAGGGTGTCAAAGTGACACCCTATTCCCCCTGGCAGAATTCGGTATTTACCGATTCAGTAATTACCGAATCGGTATTTGCCATTGATTCCTATGGGCTTCAAGGCCCATAGGAATCAATGGCAAATACAAATTCAGTAATTATCGAATCGGTAATTAATTCGGTAAACATACCTACATCCCCATTGCCAGTTCTTAAATACTGAATCGGTATGATTCGGTATTTAAGAAGTGGTCATCTGGGATTACCTACATCGGGCCCTCGGTATTTATGAGTAGGTAAATTGAGATTACGTACACCTGGCCCATTGAGTTGTAACATATTTATATACATATGTTACATTTCAGTGCTTTGCAAGTAGTGCGGTATACTATAGGTAAACACCTTATAGGTTTATGCTGTACCACTTCCTTATAGTTTTGCACTTTGACATTCACTATGACAAACTTTTACATACAAACATAGAAATGTAGTTCTTTCTTTAACCAGTAGAGGTAGTTCTAAAAAGAACTGGTTTTTTGTTGTTTTTGTTTTGCTTGAAAAACGATGTAAAAAAATAAACTTTTAAAGGCAGATAATTGTTTAACCGGAACAAACTAAGAAAAATAAAGACAAAAAATATGAGGTGCACCTGTGCTTCCTGTTTTTTTGCAAGATAACTTGAATGCACTCCTGTACAAAGGCTATTAGTTCCTGGCAACGAATGCATTGCATCATCAAATTCTTAAGTTCTGGTTGGATATTTGCAACCATTGATGCTTGCATTGGTGGTGCTGTTGGTTGAGAAGAAGTGCTGGGAGCAGAGCCCTGCTCCTCTGGTGATCTTTTCATTACAGCTTTACTCCAATTGTTTGGATGTATATTCTTGACATGGCGTTCCATGCTAAAAGTTTCAAAGCTGTACTTCTTCTGTGAATCCCCTCTGGAAAGTACCGTGTCACAGATTTACCTTTTTCTGTCCTTCTGGGAATTTAAAACATTTCCAAACTATGGACTCTTTCGGTGATCTAGGGGTTTCAGGAACAAACTCTTCTGAAGATGAACTAGAAGAATCCTCAAGTTCCTGGTGTTCAGAATGCTCAGGTTCCTCATGTTCAGAATGCTCAGGTTCCTCATGTTCTGAATGCTCAGGCTCCTCTTCTTCTGAATGCTCAGGTTCCTGCTGTTCAGACATTTCAATAGATTTTTCAGGAGCAAAGTGCTGATGAAAAAAGGTGTTTCTTCCTCGAAAGCCAAAGAAGAATGATGAAGATGGGAGGGGTCTTTCAAGAATTGGAGTAGGAAGTATTATAAACCAATAAAATCTTTTGTTATGAGGTCACATGGTTGGACGTAAGCTTACCGAGCGTATACGGAGCATTTACGGAGCGCTTACGTAAGCTTACGGTGCATTTACGTATTATTTATGGAGCGCTTACGTCATCTTACGATGCGCTTACGTAGTACGCACCCTCACGAGATTTATAATTGCTTAAATAAAGTTATATATGGTCTTTAAAAGTTTAAATTAACATGTTCTTTATTATCCCAGGTAATGTGTACCTTTACATTGTGCAATGAATACGTAGATATATTGATTTAAAGTTTATAAAACTTTCGGAGGTAAGAGCTCGAAGCTTTTACGGTGCGCGGACGGAGCTCTTACGTTGCGTGCACTAGAGACGTACCCTCTCGAGATTTGTTACTACTTCAAAAAGTAATATACTGTTGTTAAAAGTTTTAAAAAACCATTTTCTACATTAAAGCAGATATTGTCTACCTTTAAAATCTACGTTAAAAACGTAGATATTATGTTTTAGAAATTAAAAAAAATTGTCGTGGTAAGAGCTTAGAGCGTTTACGGTGTGCTTACGGAGCGCTCACGGTGCGCGGACCCTGTAATCATTTAAAAAAAACAAAAAAACTTGAAAATAAAAATTATTTATATATTATATCAAATATATATTCACTGAAAAAACAAAAGGTTTCAAGTCTTACATAGTTAGGTATTAGCATTTAAAAAACCTTGCAAATTCACTGAAAAAACAATAGGTTTCAGGTCATATAAAATTAGGTATTAGCATTTAAAAAACCTTGCAAATTCACTGAAAAAACCATAGGTTTCAGGTCATATATAGTTAGGAATTAGCATTTAAAAAAACATTGAAATTGCTCCTGTATAGTTAGTTGTACTAACTATATTTCGTGCACCCGCAATCCACTGCTGATGATGTCACATAATACATCATTCATGACATGGTCAGTGACATCACTGATGACATCACTGATGACATCATCCAGTGACTGTGTGTTTCTGTAAAGTTTAAATATGTTTTACATATTGAAGAATGAGTGGATGTATAAGTGTCTGGATGAAAGATTTAGTAGGTACATGACTGAATGTATGAGTGAGTGATTAAATGTGTCTTACTGAATGCATGGGTTATATATATATTCCAAAGCAAATCTCCTTTCGTGAAAGTAGACAAGGGGACACAGCAGGGCTCTGAGTACTCTGTATATTTCAAAAACCCGGCATGACGCGTTTTGGCGACTGCCTTTTTCAAATGCCTCGGGGGTTCTGAAGTCTCAATTCACTCTGTATCAGCCCATCCTCCTTAAGTAGTATAGGACACACCTGACTCGCATAACATCAAGAGCACTCAAGCTGTTCAAAGTTCCAAGACTGCAAGTCCCAGCATGCAATTAGTCCGTGGCGCTAGTGAGTGTTCTTGTCAGCCGTATTATTCCTTTGCTCCAAGTGAGAGGCTGAGTCATGTGATTCAGGCTGAGACCTTCACACAGTGCTGGACAATAGACGGTGTATCCACCCTCATCTCCAGCCGTCCTCTCCCCCGCTGGCAGCATACCTGGAGGCGGTAGTTAAAGTAACTGCGTTCTCTCCATATGTTATGGGCTGTCATTGACAACAGGTTCACAGCTTCCTGGGGAAGGGCAACGATCCAGGTGAGTAGCCATTGACACCTTGGATACTTGAGGAAGGGTCCCCTTTGCGTGTCAGTGGCAGCACGTCAATATTCCAAAGAAAATCTCCTTTGTGAAAGCAGATAAGGGGACACATCGGGGCTCTGAGTACTCCGTTTATTACTCGCATAAAATCAAGAGCACTCAAGCTGTTCAGTGTTCCGAGACTGCAAGTCCCAGCATGCAGTTAGTCTGTGGCGCTAGTGAGTGTTCTTGTCAGCCATATTATTTCTTTGCTCCAAGAGAGAGGCTGAGTCATGTGATTCAGGCTGAGACCTTCGCACAGTGCTGGACAATAGACGGTGTCTCCGCCCTCACTTCCAGCCGTCCTCTCCCCTGCTGGCAGCATACCAGGAGGCGGTAGTTAAAGTCACTGCGTTCTCTCCATAAATATATATATATATCCTGCTCCTGAGTGCAACCTTTAGTCCAGTGCACTTGCGGGGGGGGGGTGCCTCAATCACGGGGTGTACCCGTGTATATTTTGTCTTGACTCTGTAATCTCAGGATAATAGTCCTGAATGAGAAGACACTCACAGGGGTGAATTGCAAATGTTGGGGCATATTACCAACAACTAGCGATATTTATCGTTAAATGGGCTTTGCAAGGTTTGTTTTATCGCCAAGCATCGCCGGATATTATCACAGAGATAACGTGCTATTAGCAACGTTTATCTCTAAAGATATCAAATAACCGGCGATAGCGGCGAAATGCGTGAATATCGCTGAGAATACAGCGATATTCACGCATTAACGCCAATAGGGTCTTAGCCATAATATCCAGCTCCCATTGGATATAATGGCTAAGAACTGGTCTGAGCGGGCATTAGCTTTTGGAGATATTCGCGCTTGGAGCGAATATTTCCATCGCTACGCCTGCGTTGATAATAGGCGATAGCGATGTTAGTGACTGTTTTTAGTCGCTAATAGGTTGGGTACGCCCACTTTGCATGTCATTAGCGATAAATATCGCTGACATGCAAAGCGTGCCCCAAACCGCTCGGTATCACCTACAAGCTGTCGCTAACTGATGTTAGCGACAGCTTGCTAATAGAGTGTTGAAATTATCGCCAGATAGCGGGCGAAAACGGCACCTTAAGCGGCGATAATTTCATTTCGCCCGCCTTGATAATATGCTCCTTTCTTCGTTAACTCAGGCTAACAAACGCATTTCGGCTGGTCGCATTCACCGGTGTCATCAGACACACCAGAAAAGCCTCTCAAATTATACATGTTACATGGTTATGAAAAG
Organism: Lissotriton vulgaris; assembly: GCF_964263255.1. Lineage (NCBI taxonomy): Eukaryota > Metazoa > Chordata > Amphibia > Caudata > Salamandridae > Lissotriton > Lissotriton vulgaris. The sequence goes on along the minus strand of NW_028250364.1, from coordinate 78,648 downwards.
TGAAAACAGACATTCATCAATATACCCCGTTTCTCTAGAACCACTGAGCCATCTTTGCATGATTCAAAGCAAAATACATTGTATATAAAAAGGGCAAGTAGGCAAGTACATCGATATTTACTGTGTTCCTCTTCAAAAATATATATATATTTTTTTGTTCTAATAATGATAGCAATAATACACACAAAAAAATATGTAATTCTGATTTTTCTGTTGACCTAATGTTTTTAATTAATGTTACTTCTTTATATTGCAAAAATGAAAGAAATAGTATTAGCGCAAAAGCAAAATGACTAGAGTCTGTGTGTAAATGAAATTCTGTAAAACTGATTGGCCGTTGCTCTCATTGCTTTAGAAAGCAAGCTTACAACAAGCTCTGACAAAGCCCATAGGTGTGATTTTTACTTTCTGTATTGAGGATGTCCAATTTAGGTCCATGAGGAAAAGATCCATGCTGGTCTCCCGGGGTTAAAACTGACACTGCATATTCATCAATAGTGCAGAAGGTGCTGTTGCCAGGAGACTGAGTGGCTCACTTCACCGCAAAGGAAGAGGTGGTCAATTTCATTGCTTGATTTAGAGCTCATTGTAATTGTTCTTTTTCCCTGAACACTGAGTTTGTAAATGTATTCTATTTAGTTTCAATATATTTAAATGTGATCAGTGTGGATGTACTGAATATCTGGAACAGAGCCCGCTCTCTGAAACCTACATTGGAACAGCTGTTCAATATGAAGCTTGCCAAGGGAAAGCATTAAATAGGTAAAATGGTGTCACAAACGTTTTTAATTACACGGAAGAGGAAGCTTCATATCACATTACCCTTTTTGTCTGTGAGGAAGCAGGTGTGGAAGCTTCCAGTTCAATATTTTTTTTTAGTTAAGAAAGTATACCCTGCTGCTGCCTGCTCGGTAACTGTGTCATTTATTAGTGAATATTAGTAAATCCCTTTTTACTATTTAAAAGGCAACATGATTGGCTCTTTAAAGAGAAGTGTAGAGCTAATGGCGTGGATGGCACAGTATTTATAGGGAGAGTGGCTGATGCGATAGAATTTTTTGGGCAGGTCTTTACAATATTCAACTTGTATCTAATTTATACTGCCCATAGTTTATACTGCCCCTATCCTACCAGCCTGTCAGCCATGTGAATGGAATGTTCCTATTTCTTCTACAACTCTATTTCCCTGTGTATAACTCTGGTCCATTCATACTGCTTTGATAACTTTGTGCCTCGTATGTGATCCATTGCAAAAGGGCCATATTAAACATTGTGCCCCAGTAGTGCATAAAGTGTGTATGCCCACTTTTTGCACCCCTGGGGCACAATGGTATTATAGAAGGGGCCGAAGGCTTGTGAGTCCCCTGCTGTAATACTGACACCATTGTTGTAATTGTAGTGCCAGCGCTATCATGAGAGGACAGTAATTCATTTGGATGGGGCTGTGGCCTAATTAAAATTAGGGGTTCACATTGCCCCTCCACCATATTACAGACTTGGGTGCAGAGTCAAACAATCCTTTAAGAGGAGCACTCCTGAAGGCAGCCCTCTGAGATGGGGAAAAGGGTGTCCCATTGACCTCCCAGACATCCTCTGCAGGATTGTTCAGTCACTCAATGTACCCGCCTGCAAGGGGATCTCTCTCACTTCTTAAAAGTTCAGGTGGCCTGTCAGCTGCATTTTTGAAACAATGAGCGGATTTGTGGAAGCTGGTCCATATTTCACTTACATTTGCTGCCCCCAGGGCAGCATGAGTTTGTGGCAGGCTTCGGTGCAACTCATTCTGCATCATAGGGTGCAACTTCCATGTTTGCACCCGGAGCACATTTTGAGAGGTGCGCTGGTTGCAAACAGGAATTGCACCGTATATGTAAAATGGTGTGGGTTCCCTCTCTGGCAGTCCTGTGCTTTTGTTAGAATCATATCTGACTCACTCTGCTTCTGCCTAGATGTTTTTCAGGGGCACTGTCTAATCAGTGATTTTCTCACTTTCTGAAAGACCAATCTTTCATCCATCAATATATGCCACCCTAGCTCTATTCTGATTCTGATTCTTTGAACACATGTCAGGTACCTAGGTAAGAATGACATATTCAACCAAATGATCAACCTCTGTATTTGTTTTTATTATTATATTATATTATTTTCATTGGGTGCACAAATCATTCTCAAAGGGATCTGTCACAGGACAACAAACCACGGGAGACAGCGGTGAATGCATAAAGGGTGTTTTATTGTCAGACTGGTCTCTACAACAAGCAACTAAATAGAAGGGGATCCCAGCAAACCTCTTTGTAGTAGTTCTTGGTCCCGGGCCGCAAGGTTCCTTCTCAGGATGGCTTCGGACCGATACGTTCCCTGGCATTGCTTCCCCCCTCGATAGAAACAAAAACAAAAAAGAAGAGGCTATTAGTGTTCTTGTGGTTATCTTTTGCCACTAACACAGTAACAGAGTTCCTCAGTGGTGTATGGAGTGCTCGGTTTGGGGCTTTACATGTTACTTCACACGGATGGACAGTGATAAGTAGGGGAAAGAAAAGACAGAACTACACGACAGTGTGATGTGAGAGAGTGGGGGTTTCGCTCCACTACCCGGGTGTCCCCTTCTCGCCCAGGGCCCTCTTTATCCTTGGACCTGGGTCTGGTTATGTCTTTGTTCTGTCTTTAGCTAGGGCCTCCTTAAAGGCCCGTAAAAAAAGCATGAGTAAAAGCCCACCCTCCCACTATTTGTCTAGTTGTTTGAGCCACTTGCCTGAAGACTCGGCTCCCTGACAGATCCAGAGCTGCCTCGTCCGTAGTTCCTTCCTCAGGATCACCGCTGGTCTGACGTCGACTTCTTCATCATCGCGTCTGTTCTGTGTTCTCTGCCCTCTCCTCCACATCACTTGTCTTCTCCGTCTCCTTTGTGTCGCTCGCCCACTCTGTCTCCTTCGCCTTGTCCTTCACGGGTTTTGCTCATGTTGCAGCTCTCCTTCTCTGGATTTCACCACCTGAATACCTTCCTTTTCCACTGTGGTGTATGTGGAGGTCACTTCTGGCCACCCATGAGGGGTGAGGCTCCAACTTCGGAGGATGCCAAGCACACCTCAGCGGAACGCCCGGGGCACCAGCAGTCATCTTCCGAGGGCACCCTGTAACAGCATCTCTAGGCAGTATTGCTGCAGGGGACATACCAAAAGATAGAGGGGTTAGAGAGTGAACAGCCAAGTTTTCAAAAGTTTTTTGAAGACAGTGAGAATAAAACAGGCATGGATAGACAAAAGTACCTGATTACAATGATGCAGAGCCAGAAACGAGAAAGAACGGCTCCAAATCTGGTCATTCGGATGCGTTTTGGGGCATATTAATAGTAGGTCTCTAGATCTTAGCAGACAAAAAGTTATGTGCGGCAGTAATTTATTTTTGTGGTAACATGGTCCATTCCCATACAGAGTCTTGCAGACTAGACAGAGAAGTTTGAAAAGTGCACTTATTTTATTGGTTACTAATGAAGGGAGCGCAGCATAGGTTACGGTGGAGAATTGAGGGGAAGGTTCAAGATGAGGCGGGCAGCAGTGTTCTGCACCACCTGGAACCTGGCAAGCTGGCTTTCATTTATTCCCACCAGTAAGGTATTTCCATAATCAATGCAACTTATTTTAAAAGCTTGGACTAGGGTTTTTCTGGCCTGTAGAGGGGTCCACTGAAAGACTTTCTTAAGCATGCACACGAGGCCAAAGCAGGTTCCTGATGTACTTTTGCCATGCTTACTCATGGAGAGATTATCATCCAAGAGGGCTCCCGGATTCTTTACATATTTTTAGGGGTAAGTGGTAAATCAAGCTCTGGTGGCCACCAGTCTGTTGACCAGATTTGTGGGCTTTTCCGAATAAGAGGATCTCTTTTATTTGTGTTAAGCTGTAGATAGTTTGCGGTCATTTATGATGTAATTTTTAGCAGACACTCCTTGAATTTAATTTTAGTAAGAGTCAGGTTATGATCCATCATGATGACTAGTTGCGTGTCGTCTGCATAAGAAATTGTTTCAAATACAAATATTAAATATAATTTAAAAATAACATGTGTTCACTCAGAATGTCTGGAAAACAAAAACACTCCTCAAACAAATAAACAAATAAAAGAAAAGAGGGCATGCCTCCTTATATGGAGTCAACTCTATAAATTATGGGCTCAGTGTGAGCTAAGGTTTTCTTTGTAACATCTGACAAACACAGGCTTGTGGCCAGCTCACAAAGAAAGTAGTGCAAACTATGTAATTCAAGCTAGGAGACCTCACTCTGGCCATTGAAACACACTGCATATTTTTTAAACAATTAACCATGGAAGTCTTTTAGGGGCCACCAGGGGTTGTCATTCAGGCCCCTGCCTTGCCCCTTGCGACCTCTGGGAATGTCTTTGTGACCCTCTAGTCTCAGAGTTGGCAAAAGCAGTCCCAAGAGCAGAAAGTAAACAGTACCTTGATGAGTACTGTTTAATTTCTAGTGTTAAAATGGGATTGATCCAGTTTCATAAAATAACAACATTCTGGAGAGTATTGTGAAGCCTTTTGAATGAACAACATGGAAAACACATGCATTGTTTAAGAATGTATAAAGTATTGCTATTATTTTTTGTTTAAGAAATTTTTATTAAGCATTAAAGAGTGATACAAGAAATATGTCATGAAAAATTAGGAAAAAGTACATATGAGTGTAATAATAATTAAAAGACATCAATATACAGTAATTTATATAGAGAAAGAAAGGTATGGAAAGATAGAAAGGAGAGAGGAGAGAGGAAAGGATTGGAAAGGAAAGAAGAAAAGGGAGAAAGAAGAAGACAGGAAAAGAGGAGAGGGGAGAAAGAGGAAAAAAGAAAAAGGAAGTAAAATGGAGGGATCATGAGGGATAAGGAGCACGCGGTAAGGGAGAAGGATTGGAAGAGAGATATGAAGTAAAGGGAAGCCATAATAAGTCAGATTTAATTTTCAAAGGAATAGAGGTAGAAGAGGCAATAGAAATTCTATGTTCGTCACATATATAATTCCACCATGTGTGGACCGAGAGTTTCGAATTATCTTTCCAACACGATAAAACAACTTTAAATGCAAGTGCAATAAAGAGATCTAACAGCTTAGCAGAAGAGGGTGTAGTAATATCAATATCATCAGATAAGGAACCTAAAAATATGTGTATAAAAGACAATTGTGAAGAAAAAGATAACATTTTCATACATATATTCCAAACAGTAGTCCAGAAAGATAAAACTGGGGAACAATAGTAAAGTTGGTGTTGTAGAGTACCAGGAACTTTGGAACAGGACCAACATAAAGGAGAGGAGGTTGGAGAAAATTTATGTATAGTAACCGGGGTAATAACAACTCTGTGATAAATAAAAAGTAAGGATTGGGTAATGCGTGCAGCAACAGAAACTTTGAAGAGTCGAGACCATAAACGATCCCACAATGCAGTGTCAAAGGAGACATCCAAATCATTTTCCCAAGCAGTTTCCACTGTAGACTTAGATCGAACAGAACAATTAGATAATAAGAGTGAATATACAAGAGCAGCTTTAGGTTGTTGGGTAGAGAAGAGAGGGTAAAGTGGATTGACAGGAATGAAAGAGGAAAAAGAATCAGAGGAAGAGGATAATGAGGATAAATGAGACTGAATAGCAGAGATTATAATAGAATATTCAGCAAGAAAAGAGGAGGGTAAGTTAAACTTATTTTGTAGATCTACAAACGAAAGGAGAGTAGAATCAAGAAAAAATTGATGTACAAACATTATATCCTTTTCTTTCCAGTGTTTAAAATAAAATGATTTACCTTTATATCTGAGAAATTTGTTGTACCAAACTACAGATGATAAAAAACATTGAAGAGGGGAAAGGGAAGAGGAAAAAACATTTTGCAAGGTAGATTGGCAATATTTCAAAATAGGATATTTGGATATAAAGGTACAATTTGACATGAAAGGAACATGTTGAAATGAGAAATCCTTTAAAAAAGAGCGTTCCAGGAGCACCCATTTAGGAACAGGAGTATCAAGGAAATCATAAGCCAAGGAGAAGGATTGTTTGATAAGAAAGGCAGAGTGGTAAGAGCAAAAATCAGGGAAACGAACACCACCCTCATTTTTAGGACGAACCAGCTTATGTAACCCAATGCGGGGATGTTTATTGTTCCACAAAAATTTTGTACATAGTGAATTGATACGGGAAATATAGGATTTAGGGATTTTGAAGGGGAGCATAGAGACTGTATATAAAACATGAGGGGTAATCATCATTTTGATGGTATCTAATCTGCCCCACCAAGAAAGAAATAGGGGAGACCAAATCTGTAGAAGTGATTGAATTTTGTTAAGTAACGAATCAAATGTTAATTTAAGGGTATCTTTTAGAGAGGAAGAAAACCATATACCGAGGTATTTGATTTTAGATGGGCACCATGCAAAATTGGTATTATTGAACATATATTGAAAACACAAAGAATTAAGGGGAAGCACTTCTGTTTTGGATAAATTGAGCTTATATCCTGATATTGAGGAATATAACTGAACTTCATCTAAAAAGGGTGGGAGGGAAGATTCAGGATTGGACATGTAAATGAGGACATCATCAGCATACGCCGAGAGTTTAGCTTCGATAGAGGAGAATTTTAAACCAGTTATATGAGGGTTAGAACGAATACGTTGCAAAAAGGGTTCAAGGCATAGGATAAATAATAGAGGGGAAAGGGGACAGCCTTGTCTTGTGCCTCTTGTTAAAGAGAAAAATCTGGAAAATTGATTGTTAACAAAAATACTGGCACGAGGGGAAGAATAAAGGAGTTTGACTAATGCTATAAAATTTGGACCAAAACCAAACCAAGTAAGGGTTCGAAACATGTACTGCCAATTAATACGATCAAAAGCTTTTTCAGCATCTAGGGAGAGGGCTGCCAATGGGATTTTGACATTTTTACTATGAGAGAGGACATTGGAAAAAAGACGGGCATTATCAGCAGCAAGTCTGCCCTTAACAAATCCCACCTGGTCTGTGTTGATTAAGCGAGGGATAACGGAATCAAGGCGAGAGGCAAGAATTTTAGCAAAAATTTTACAATCATAATTAATTAAGGAAATGGGGTGGAAATTTTTACATTGGGTATGATCCTTATCAGGTTTCGGGATGATGACAATGAGGGCATCCAAAAAGGACCCAGAGGCCTTAGCTTCAGAAATAAAAGAATTAAATAAGTGAAGGAGTTTGGGGGCAAAAAACGAATGAAAGGAGGAATAAAATTCAATCGGTAGGCCATCAGGACCGGGGGCTTTTGATTTTTTAAGGGAATGAATAGCTGAGGTAATCTCTTGGAGGGTAATTTCACGTTCTAGGTGTGAAAATTCAACAGGAAGGGCTGGGGGGGAGGGAAGACCTTCAAAAAAAGTTGTTAGGTTAGCATCAGTAGGATGAGTATCATCTGTATATAAGGCTTGATAGTAGTTGTGGAAAACATCAGCAATGTCTTCATCGGAGGTGACCAGCTTGTTGAGTGAGTCATTAAAAATTGGGCCAACAGCTTTACGTTCAGATTTGATTTTCAAGTAGTTGGCCAACATTTTACCTGCTTTGTTCTGACCCCCATGATATTTAGATTTTATTTTAAGAAGAGTATGACAAGCTTCATTAGTTATAATTTTATTGAGATCAGTTTTGGCCTGAATCAGGTCCTGAAGGGCAGATGGGGATTTGGAGGAGAAATATGTATGTTCAAGGGTTTTAATATGTTTAAGTTGATCTTCATATTTTTGCTTGTTAAGCTTCTTTTTGGCAGAAACATAGGAAATCGTAAAAGCACGAAAAGAAGCCTTAAAAGCATCCCAAGTGTTAGGAATGGAAGTATCAACGGGGTCATTAAGGGAAAAATATTCATTAAAAAACTCAGTACATTTTTTCATAAAAGTGGCATCAGATAAAAGAAAAGAGTTAAATTTCCAACGACTAAAAGTGGAGGGAGTAATGGATAAATCCAGGGTAGTGTAAACCGGTGCATGGTCAGAAATAAAAATAGAGCCAATAACAGATTTGTGAAGGGAGGGAAGAAGAGACTTACTGATCATAATATAGTCGATCCTTGAGCGTGTGTGGTGGACATTAGAAAAAAAAGTATATTCCAGTAAATCAGGATTACACACTTTCCACGAGTCATGCAAAGGACGAGAGGCAATGGCAGATTGAAAAGCCTTATGGGTTTTATCAGGTTGAAATTTACTCGAAGACAAGCGGTCTGAAAAAGGGTCTAACCATTGGTTAAAATCACCAGCAACGATGAAGTTAGGACAGTCAATGGATGAAATAAGTAATTTAATGTCTTTCCAAAATTTGGGGTCTGGACGAACAGGGCCATATATATTCAATAAGACCATCGTCTTGTTGTGAATAACAACCTTTGCCATTGCCCAACGACCTTCATCATCATTTTGAGAGGAAATAATTTGTGCATTTAAAGTCTTGTGAAATAATATAGCAACCCCTCCTTTTTTGTTGACCGCAGGGGAAAATACAACCTGACCCACCCATTGTCTTTTCAATTTAAGGGAATCAATGTCCGAGCAATGAGTTTCTTGAAGAAAGACAACCTGTGAATGAAATTTGGTTAAGTGAGACAATACCTTCTGACGCTTGACAGGATGACCAAGACCACGAACATTCCAAGAGACAAAATTACACATGTCGGAAGAAGGGAGGAATGGGCGAAGAGTGGATGCAACACACATCAAGGAGATCACTACATAGGAGAAGACAAAAAATAACGGTTAAACTTTGGGGTAGGGGAGCGCTCATTTCAAGAAGGGAAAGAAAAATCAAGTAGCAAGGAAAAAAGAAACAAAGAAGCAAAGAAAACAGCAGAGGTAGCTTGAGAAGAAGGAAGCAAGAAGAGAGAGAGAAGAGAAAAAAAGAGGGAAGATACATAAAGAAGGAGAGAGAATGAGAAAACAGACCAAGGCACAAAGGCTTGATCTGAGAAGAAAACAGTAACCAAAACATGTGAGACGCGGGTACACCAGAGAGAGGACATGACCCACGAGCAAACCAGATACGGACATATGAGAAAAGGATATACACAAGGATGTGAGAAGAGAGTCAAGAGCAAGGTAGAAAGGGGAGATACGTTAAGAGAGAATATATAGATTGGAGCAGTGACTTTAGAAAAGGAGAAACATTGAAAGACGAAAAGGCATTAGCTGGCAGTTTCCATGGTGGAAGGAGTGATACTCATCAAATAGTCTCGAAGTTTCTGGGGATCATCATACGACTTGGTACGCCCATTGTGTGTGATCTTGCAGAAACAGGGATGAAGAATTCCATATTGAATGTTGAGTTGTCGCATCGTGGGACGAAGGTTCAGGAATTCCTTACGTCGAGCATTGGTAGCAGAAGAGAGGTCTTGGGAAATGAAGATGTTGTGACCAGACCACTGGAGACGACGTTTGGCCCTGGCAGCTTTTAGAACAGCCATGAGTTCTGTGAACTCCAAGAATAACATGATGATTCCACGTGGTTTGGTTGCATTGGAATTGAGACGGCCAAGACGATGCGCTCTCTGGATGTTGAGAGGATGAGTCGATGGGGAGAGTTCCAAAAGTTCCTGAAGAAGTTTTCGAATAAAAGAGACCATGTCGGACCCCTCCAAATTTTCCGGAACACCATAAACGCGTAGGTTGTTGCGTCTATTTCTATTTTCCAAATCTTCAGTGTGCAATTTGAGTTTGTGGATTTCCTGTTCCAAAAGTGGAATCCGGGTTGAGAGGTCTTGGACATCGCTGACACGTTGCTCCAAGTTCAAAACCTTATTTTCCATGACTACCCATCGCTCCTCGATCTGCTGAAGCTTAGCGTTGGTAGCAGTCATAAAAGGTTGGAGACCACGCACCTCCTCAAGGATTGAGTCAAGAACAGGATTATTCGAAGAGTTAATGGGGGAGGGAGGGTTATTCTTTTGTCTTTTAGGTTTTGTTCCTGTTTGCGACAACTTCGGCGAAGTAGAGAGATTCGCCATGGTGCAGGATGATGGAAGGAAGCTATGTCCAGTAACGCTGTCGACAATGAAATATAATGTGGACGCCCAAATGTAATAGGGGCACACCTTGTGGCAAAAAAAGAGGACACTGAGAGACACTACTTGTCAGTGCGCAGATGAAGAAACGGCCACACGAGGACAAACAATAGGCATCCACTAACTTAAAGGCTTGACATTGTGACGGACCATCATGGCGTTATGGAGTGTTAGATTAAATGAAATGGAGCGCCAAGACATTCACAAGGAAGCATAGACAACGCATTGAGGCAGTGGAACAGACCGATGGTCATTGGAGGCCAGAAGAACAAGAAGCTTGTAGTAACGCTGAGGTATTTGTCACATGCCTTGAGCAAAACACTAGTAGAGGGTTAAGCATCCAGAAGCACAAAATGGCGGTCGTTTCACCACACAGACAAGAAAAAACTGCGCAATTAAAATGAAAAACGGGAGCAGCGTTTAAAAATGAAAAAGAGTCCACAACAACTCATGAACATCGTAGGAACAGAGGTGGTACCAGTGCCAGGCTAGCGCCAGAGTGAAGAGCAGGAACAGCGCAGATAAAACAGACGAACCGGCGGCATACAAAATGGCGGCCGTTCGTATCTCGAGTTGAGGGGATAATTACCAACGTAAATTGTCCGTGAGACAGCGCTCCTTTTGGCCGGCAAAGTGCAGCATTGTGGAGTCCCCACCTTCCGATCCTGCAATCCGTCAAGAAAAACCGTCCGAAGGCGGTTTTGGCGATTTCTCACGGCATCCGCGGGTTGTCCGAGACGGAGCTCACGGGAGAGACGTCCTCTACCGCCGGCGCGTAAGCCACGCCCCCAAGTATTGCTATTATTAATATATGAAAAAAGTTGAACAAAACATTCAGCTTTGTAATTGGCAAAAGTTACAGTGTCTTTCACTTGATCATAAAACAAAATGTTCTAACAATAAAAAGGAATACAGTGCACCAATAACATAGTTAGTACATAATGACCATTTGTAGTAGAAATAATTTTGGTCCCTAGTGTCATTCTTTACTTTGAGCACAATATCCTCGATGAAAGGGAAGGTGTAATATTTCCTTGGCATATCATGTCCCCGCCGCGCTACTCGAAGCTCCTTCAAGTAGCAGAGTGCGTTACAATGCCAGGTGCTTGTCCGCACTGTGCAATCATCATGAACGGCACCATGTACAGCGCAAGCGGGTGCTGCTTCCTTTCTGCCTCTCAAGCCGATTTTCACTCGAGCGGCAGCTTTCTCAACACGAACGGACAGTTTCTCAACACGAGCGGTCGTGAGCATACACAACCACTTGCAATGATGTATCTGACCGCCCGCATTGAGAAATCTCACTGAAAGGTTGTTTTTTCATGCTCGTGCTCGCCAACTTGATGTTGACGATCACGTATGAGGAAAAATCTTGCTGTTGATGAAAGGCGAGCGAGGAAAAAAACTGCAAGCTCTGGCATTCAGCATCCGGGTCACAGTAAAATATAAGTGGTATCTGAAAAGGTCTATATTTGATTTATTAGATATTGTGCTCATATAATAATTGATCACTTGTTAAGGAGATTTTGACGTCAGTGTCAAATGTCATGTGAAATCACATCCAAAGATGTCAAAGGATGTGTGCTGCCACTTCTGTTAACCCTGTTTTTCTGATAAATCTATATTCCTTTAATTAGCCCAGCAAAGTAGAGCATTTTGCAAATATCAGCTGCAGATATTACACACAGTATATACAGTTATAAAGTGCTCCTGCCATTAACTAACAAGACGCAAAAGGGTTCTATTATTTGACAGTCATAACCAAACCCTTTACATACTTGAACTAGAAGTTGCATTCTGAGCTTCTACTTTTGATTTGTTGTAGAGCCAAAATTGTGTTTACTCTACTGTCCTTATGGCACTGGCTCTGTGCCTTGATAAAGTCACATACACTTTTAGTGCTACTGCCCAGCAAAATCATCCTAGTACTGTGCGATTACGAGTAAGACCATATAGAATGCGAATTACCATGTGGGGTTGATGTTTCCTGTGGTAACACAACACAGAATCCCCTATATCATGCAGCTTTACCCCAGGTCAATACCATCTGCTTTTAAATGGTGGTGATTGTATGCGTATCCACAGTGTCGGACCAGAAACTTTCTCGATTACTCCCTGTTTTTCGATTTTGCTGACTTCTTGCTCTACAAGGGTTTTCAGTTGAAACAGTATGTGCTGGGCTGAAGGGCAATGTGTTTGATAGACTTATCAATGTGCAGTTTGATGGGAGGAGCTTTCAGGCATCCGAATCCTGTGCGGAGATCTGAGAATTGGTGTCAGATCTCCTCTGTCTAGAAAGCCTTCGCAGTGTGTGTGCAAGCTACTAGACCCAGGTTCTTCATGGTGTGGCTTCCAACGAGGGTGTCAGTTTCCCTACTGCAACATGGAAGGTGCTCGTCATTTGTTGGCCTTCTGCTTTTATTTGGACAGTCATTCACCCCTTCAGGGGTAGCGGTATCTGACTCCGGTATGTGAAGTTTTGGAGTTAGTTGGAGACAGAGGTGGCTGGGCTGGAGGAGTCTACACTGACTGCCCACTATGTTAACAGAGGCCACAGTGTTAATAAAGGCCTTGATGGTGGATACTGCGACTTCTACTTTGCATGTAGTCTCCCGCCGTCTATGTCATTTGAGATCATTGGTAAACAAGATGAAGAATACCTCTTCTTCATCATTGTCTAGGGATGAGTCTTCTATTCGGTGTCGGTGACAAGGCAGTAACATGGAGGCTCCTTGGGATTTTGGTTCTTCCAGGGACAGTTTACTCACTGATCTTCTCGATAGGTGATTCCCACATGCATCTCTGCCTCTATGCCCGACTCTGCATGCAGTGGCCAAGTGGTTTAAGGTGCCACATTTTGAGCAAGTCTGTCCTTACGCTGGACATTCCTCCAGGAGTTGTTCTTCTTGCCCACAGTACCTGCAGTTGTACCCTGCTGGAGGGAGGGCTGACTGTATTGGTTTGTTCCCTCTGCACACGTTTGCGAACAGTGTTGGTGCATTCTACTTTCATCAGCCATTTATTTCTGGCTGCTGCGTTATGGCTAAATGCATTTCTATGGCCCTGGTGGTGGGCAGGTTGTGGGACCGGGCCAGGATGAGGATATCAACCAGAGCGATATTGGGTTACCGTAGGATGAGCCCCCTCAGGATCTTGTTTTCTGCAGCCTTGTAGGATTTGCGCCCTGAACTCATTCTGATGGTTGTCAGCCGTACATGTACTTTCCAATTCCCACAGGTGCTCATAGAACGTGTTAATGGTCTCCCCTTCACAGTGAGTTGCGGGTCGAAGTGCCCATTGAGCTCTCTAACTGCTGCAACATAGTCGTTTGCCACACCCGTGTTGGACAGGTACGCAAAAAGTTTGAAGATTTCCTCCCTCCATGTTGTGGAGTAGTAGGGACCTCTTGACCACACCTTTAGTCTCACAGGTTGTGACAAAGCAATTTTCCAACCTTCTAATCCAGGTATTCCAGCGACGCAGTGGCCTAATCTGCAAGTTTGATGAAGTAAGGCAGCATGCTAACTTGTGTGTGTTTATGCATAGCATGGGAAAGAGGTGGACCAAGCGGAGGTGCTGTGTTGAAGGCCTCATCAGCCAGGAGCTTTGTGGGAGTAGATGAGGCATGTGTATACAAAGGGCCTCAAGGGTGAATGAGGCATGAGACCTGGAGAAAACGAAATTCTTGTAGCTGCCAATGCTTGTTTATATGCTCCAAGTGCAGTTGAGCCTGTGAAATATTTGTGGCAGCCCGTGCTTGTTGGTGATGGCAGTGGAGTGGCTCTTCAGTGCGGGGAACAGCGGCCAAGCAGCATTGGGGCTGGCAGCAAAAAGGCAGGGCCCCAGAACCAGACAAAGGAGATGCTCTGCTAGGTGTGAGGAGATGAGACAAATGGAGGGGCCTCTCAGAGGCACTTCAGCCACAGCAGGCAAGCTGTGAGCTGTGTGTCAGATGGCTGTTGGGGGCTAGACCCTCTATGTGGCCATGACTAACCCAATATATGTGGGCCAGCAAAGCTGAGAAGGCAGTGGAATGCCCTGTGCAGTCTGGTCTGCTCCAATGCCACCGGGGGGATGGGCCAATGGCCAGGAGACACACTGGAGCACTTGAAGCAGGTGGGCCGTTGCAATGTCGGGTTGGTCCTGAGGGTCGTCGCCAACGTAGCCAGGCATAGTTGGTGGGGATGGAGAAGCCCCCACCCTCGTCCCCATTATAGTGGTCCCAGTAAGGGTGGGCCTGTGAGGGTGTGTCACAAGTGGCACACAGCAGAGAACACACATACACTTGTGGATGTGGTGCAGGCTAAAGACCCCATGCGGTCTTTGCCTTCTAATGAATAGTAAGATAGGCAGTGCTAAGATCATCACATCCTCCATGTATGACCTAGTGTCGGAGATATGCTGGCTGTTGATTGTTGGGGTTGATGCAGTCACTAAAGGTTTAGCGATGACAGTAAAGAGGCAAACTTTCAGGTATTTCCAGAATGGTCAAATGTCACAGTTTATCCTAGAAATATTAGTTTATTGTAGGCTCTGCTGGTGTTGAATTTCACACTTGCCAAGGTTCCTCACTTTATTGTTTTCATCCTGGAGAACCGTTTATTATGGACTTGGTTTAGGGTCCTTGAGAGGATAGGCATCTCTATTGAGTTTCTCTCCCCATATTTTCCAGTGCTACTCACCTAAGAATATTTTGTTGCCTTTAATTTTCCAGGTACTAGCATACCTTTGGGTGTCTAAGACTTTACTGGGGAGTTATCTTATTGAACAATGAAACCAGCCAGTTAACTCAATATCTATTCCTGCTGGAGGGAAGGACCTGGGCACACCATTCTTTTTGTGGTTTCTTTTTTCCCATATACCCCCATGTATACCAATGTGGATCAGGTGTCTTCATCACCAGGGATATTTTAGGAGAGGTGTGAATGTAACTCAAACTACTATTGCATGTCCTTTATGGATTTATATTAGTACTGATTCTGCAATCAAATCCTTGTGCAAGTTTACACCACAATTACCAGCAAACATTTTTTTTTTGTTTTCCGACACTGAGTAAAACTTGATGAGGGAAAAAAAACCTCTAATAATTATGTGGAAAAAAGCAAAAACATAAAAGTATGCAATATTTTTAATCAGCAACACTAGTTATCAAGGCTAATGTATGTTTATTCTCTACCACTATTCCTTTAAGTTTGGCAGTTAAAAACTGCAACTGACAATATCTTCACTGTAGCACCTTGACTTGTTCATTTGCGAGGAAAACTTGTTTATTATTCTAAGTGCCCACGATGCTTTGGGTTTACCCAGCTAAATGTTATGGGTTGAATTAATATTGCAAAGTTATGTGAATGATGCATTGTTTATTTTGTTAATCATTAGCAGCATTAACTTAGAGGGACTATTTTCTATATTCTAGGCACCTTTAAAATATAGGCAGTGATGCAGATTTGTGAAAAGGGATAATATATATAAAGGTAGAAATGCACCTTGAATTTATCAGAGACTTTTGTGGCTCTATTGTGAAATGACTTTTTTACATTGAAGCCCCTGCCCTTTTGGTGCTCAGATATGTTTTGTCTCTCATATTGTCTTCAATTAACTGTTTAACAGTTTACCTAGCAATAATCAGCCTGTGTGTGTAGTTAATCTGCTATTTCGACCCGGCAAAATAAATCTATTGCCATGCCCAAACATTTCTTTGCAATAGATGTATGTCAACTCTATGGTAGGCTCAGAACAGACCAGGTGGCACAGTGCAATGTGTTTAAAATTAGGATATTTACTTTCCAGTTGTACATGTCCTGGTAGTGAAAAACTCTTTAATTCATGTTTGAACCTGCAAGGCTTCTCTCTCCTATAGAATAACATTAGAGTTGCCTTATTATATTTTCTAAGTGCAATTTCATAATAAGAATAGGTATTCAGTTCATGTAGGCGTCTCTGGAATCCCAATGTGAATTCCTACCTTATGCTGAATTTGGATTTTAAATTGCAATTTTGAAAATGCTGATTGTATAAAGTTTACAAAAGCATACAAAAAGTTGAAGGATGGAATGCTTGAATTAGTCTCATCCACTGGTGATTACTCAGGCCGCATCACAATCCATCATTATCTTGCACACCATGTCACCTCAGGTTCAACCCAGCTATATGCAAATACGTTTTGACCCTGCCATGCTTGGGTCATTCCAGCCCAAACTACAAGCCAGGTCCTCCCTGAACTGGAACACAAGCAACCCATGACTGGTTTCACCATAGTTTTGGGCTCATCAGATTGGTCAACTTGGCTCCAGTGACACAGTGTGCATGGGACCCATGTCTCGGCATATCCCACTTAGGATGACACACTAAAGTATATGGAAAAGTGAGGAGAACCTGGCCTGGCAGTTCAGGCTGGACTGCTTCAATGAGGAACAAGGTCAAGACTTATTTGTATAAGACTGGGTACAAACTGAGGAGACACAGTAAACAAAAAATGATGTATTGGGTTGTGACCCACGTGAATGCTAGTGGCTGAGACAAATTGAAGAATTACATCCACCACCTTGTTATTTTTCTTTTAGAAAGTTGTCATTTTTTTGCCTTAGCAATTTGATGCCCGCAGCCTGCCTGGGTTAAATGATTGGGTATAGCTGACAATTGGGCTTTGTGTATTGCCCCTAGACAGCCACACACAATGGGCAGATTAGGTGTGATTGGATGGGCCAGCACTGGCAGGATGAGAGGGAGGAACTGGGTAGAGCCCTACTTATACTTAAATAGGATGTGCCCTGTCCCTACACAAAGGGCTGCTACCTCCTTCAGTAATTCTGGAGCCAGGGTCAGGAAATCATGATATATGTGCACTCCAAAGGCATGTTTCTGAAAGCTTCTCCCCACTCCAAAGGCACGACTTGAAATACTGGACTTCAGACACCGCCACTTCATTACAATTTTGAACCTGTGGATACTCTGCCAGGAAGAAGGACTGCTGTGCTGCTACAAGGGCTGCTACTCTACTGGACTGCTGCTCTAAATAAACTGCTGCCCTGCTGTGATGACATGCCGCCTGCTGCCTCTTTACTGGGAGAAAGAACTGGACCTGGAACTTCTTCTTGAAACAAGGATCCCAGGGTGGCGCAAAGGTCTAATCTTCTGGCCTCCTAATCTGAGCATCAGCGACAGAAAAGGCTCTCTGGCATCCTGAACCAGCCCCTGTACTCATCTGCAGCACATTCCTGAGCCCTAGGTGGTGCCTCTCAGATCCTTGACCCATGGTGTGGCTCGCAGGCCTGATATCACAGTTTTGGACTCTTCGTGGGCAGGCTTGTTAGCACCAAGACCTCATTGCTTGCACTGCAAATTAGTGTGAAGCACAGTCAGCCTTTGCACTGCAGCATCGACCATTCAAGGGGACTGCCCCCACCAAGCTCCAGCTATGCCCACCTGTTATACAAGCCAGCTCCTCATGCTTCATCAACAGCATACTACAATGCTCTCCCTTCTTCTCTCAGCCCACTGAAACACAAACATGACTCTTGGCATGAACTTAGGATGTTAAATTGATTTTAGCAGTCTGTAGTGCAATTTCAAATACTTAGGCAGGACCGCTATTGAATTGAATGAAGTGGAGCTGATGCAAGCGATACAGGATGCTGAAGATACTGGGGATGAGAAGCTGGTGTGGTCAGTCTCCCAATGGCCACCTCTCAGTCCTCGAACTTGGGGTAGGCAACGTTGGCCTTAGGATTCAATCTCTCACAGCCTCCAGGTCAATTCCAGCACAGGATTAGTTGCCACTGGTCTATTTGTCTATAGTTTAAGCAATCCCAGTGGTTTACTTTAGTTGGCAATATCTTTCTTGCAGGGCTACAATACTGCTCTCTGATGGCCTTCATGGGTCCAGAAAACTCGAGGGCACCCTGTGAGGGTCAGGACTCTATCACACAGGCTGTACCTCAACGTCCACTAGAGGTGAGGGTTCTTGGAGCTGGCTCTCAATGTGTGCATACTTCTCAGCTTTTATGGCCTGTGGCTGTAACAAGATGTCCACCAAATGACTGGAGTTATTTCTTCTGTCTGGCACACCAGGGCAATATTTTAACAAAGAGGGCACCACAGGCACAGTCTTCTCTTCACGAGTCCTTAAAGTCAGCAGGTGTAACCAAGTCTTTGGTGCACCCATTCTTTACTGGTTCTAGGGAGGAACAGGGCAGTTCTTCTTTGTTCTTCTTTTCAGAACAGAAGTTATCTGAATTCTGGTCACCTGGGGTGCTCTTTTTAATCTTGCTATAAGCATAGGCAGTTGCGAATAACTAGCCAATTGACTACCACATCCCCAGCCATAATATGATAACTTCCTGTGAAGAGTGGCATCTAGCTATCCCAGCGTGCACTATTTTGCCTGCTCCCATCATGAATGGACCCTTCTGCTAGCATGTGGAGCGCTCTAGCACACCCCAAAGGTTTGGCTACCTGGTGGTTGCACTCCCTTTCAAAACCCGGTTTGACAATATCTTATCCCTCTCTGCCCCAAGATGCCAGCCCATCTTCCTAAACAAAAGAGCAGCCTTTCCTCGTGTGACTACCATTGCCCTTCAAATGTTCTGTCCCTTTGAGAGCTTGCCGTTTAAGCTCACACTTGCTCTGACCATCATGAAAGGGATGAGTTCTCACCTCTTTACTTGGCAGGTCATTTGTTCCTCTTCTGGAACTTCTTTCTCACCTTTTCTCGGAAGCACAGCAGGCTTTATTGGGGGAAAGCATCTGTTTGCTACATACACCAGCTTCTGGAAAACGTAGGCAAAAAAAGTAAACATTTTCTCAAGTTGCTATTCATAGCATAGTCACAACATATTTGACAGTGCAACAAGTCGGGCTAAATGCATGGATTCTTTAGATACCTTGAGGATTCCAATGTAGGAGT
The DNA here is from genome assembly GCF_964263255.1 of Lissotriton vulgaris. NCBI lineage: Eukaryota > Metazoa > Chordata > Amphibia > Caudata > Salamandridae > Lissotriton > Lissotriton vulgaris. Next base: position 59,662 of record NW_028250364.1, on the reverse strand, counting down.
TCCATCTGGAAGATAGCATTGCTAAGTTTTAAGCAGGTAACACCATACTCACTGGTGGGTCTAATAGCTGTACAACAGTAAAAACTTAATGCATGTTTTTTACTTTCAAGACATGTAAAACCTAGGCCCAAGTGGAATTATAATCCTGCTCGCAGAATTGACAGAATTTAGTAACTCTGCTTAATACTTGTAAAGTGGAGTGCCTGTCAAAATCAGCCAATTGACATGTGGTGGTATTATTCTGCAATTCCAAACTCACATGGTTCCAGCAACGAGCACTTGCAAGCAAGTTTTGTTGCCCCTGGTACAATTTTATGTCATCACGGAGACTTCTGGCAACATTTTTGCGATGCTGTTAATCTTGAGCGGTTGGGGATGCTTCTTGAGTTCATTTTCTCATTTCAATCTTTTAAGGCCCACAGGCAGTTGAGGATCATTCAGAATACTGATAGAGTATCCGTAAAGCACTCATACAGGAGGTGTCAACACATTGGAACTCAACCTACTACTTACTGCAAAATGTGTTTGAGCAGTATAGACCGATCACTGACTACGTCCTTCAAAGAGTATGGGATGCAACTGGGAAAACCATGATCATGAAGATGGACTAATGGGGGCTAGTCAAGTGCCTGACACAAATGCTGCTTCCTTATGAGTTTTTCAAATGGGAAGTCAGCAAGGAGGGCAAAACAATGATCAACGCAATCTCAAATATTTCTGGTGTGAATGAAGAATCATATGAGTTGGTTCAGAGCTAATCATTTGCTTGACTGTTATTACAGGGGTGCAAAGAACATGTCCTCCAAAGAGTAAATCTGTGCCACAGAACTTGATCCACTGTACAAAAAATATTTTTCACTTTCATCCCTTTTTCAGAAAGAGATATTTCACAATGCAAGACCTGGTAGAATAACTGCTTGTGGTTCCTCACTTTATTGTTTTCATCCTGGAGAACCGTTTATTATGGACTTGGTTTAGGGTCTTTGAGAGGATAGGCATCTCTATTGAGTTTCTCTCCCCATATTTTCCAGTGCTACTCACCTAAGAATATTTTGTTGCCTTTAATTTTCCAGTTACTAGCATACCTTTGGGTGTCTAAGACTTTACTGGGGAGTTATCTTATTGAACAATGAAACCAGCCAGTTAACTCAATATCTATTCCTGCTGGAAGGAAGGACCTGGGCACACCATTCTTTTTGTGGTTTCTTTTTTCCCATATACCCCCATGTATACCAATGTGGATCAGGTGTTTTCATCACCAGGGATATTTTAGGAGACGTGTGAATGTAACTCAAACTACTATTGCATGTCCTTTATGGATTTATATTAGTACTGATTCTGCAATCAAATCCTTGTGCAAGTTTACACCACAATTACCAGCAATTTTTTTTTTTAGTTTTCCGACACTGAGTAAAACTTGATGAGGGAAAAAAAACCTCTAATAATTATGTGGAAAAAATCAAAAACATAAAAGAATGCAATATTTTTAATCAGCAACACTAGTTATCAAGGCTAATGTATGTTTATGCTCTACCACTATTCCTTTAAGTATGGCAGTTAAAAACTGCAACTGACAATATCTTCACTGTAGCACCTTGACTTGTTCATTTGAGAGGAAAACCTGTTTATTATTCTAAGTGCCCACGATGCTTTGGGTTTACCCAGCTAAATGTTATGGTTTGAATTAATATTGCAAAGTTATGTGAATGATGCATTGTTTATTTTGTTAATCATTAGCAGCATTAACTTAGAGGGACTATTTTCGATATTCTAGGCACCTATAAAATATAGGCAGTGATGCAGATTTGTGAAAAGGGATAATATATATAAAGAAAGAAATGCCCCTTGAATTTATCAGAGACTTTTGTGGCTCTATTGTGAAATGACTTTTTTTACATTGAAGCCCCTGCTCTTTTGGTGCTCAGACATGTTTTGTCTCTCATATTGTCTTCAATTAACTGTTTAACAGTTTACCTAGCAATAATCAGCCTGTGTGTGTAGTTAATCTGCTATTTCGACCCGGCAAAATAAATCTATTGCCATGCCCAAACATTTCTTTGCAATAGATGTATGTCAACTCTATGGTAGGCTCAGAACAGACCAGGTGGCACAGTGCAATGTGTTTAAAAATTAGGATATTTACTTTCCAGTTGTACATGTCCTGGTAGTGAAAAACTCTTTAATTCATGTTTGAACCTGCAAGGCTTCTCTCTCCTATAGAATAACATTAGAGTTGCCTTATTATATTTTCTAAGTGTAATTTCATAATAAGAATAGGTATTCAGTTCATGTAGGTGTCTCTGGAATCCCAATGTGAATTCCTACCTTATGCTGAATTTGGATTTTAAATTGCAATTTTGAAAATGCTGATGTATAAAGTTTACAAAAGCATACAAAAAGGTGATGGATGGAATGCTTGAATTAGTCTCATCCACTGGTGATTACTCAGGCCGCATCACAATCCATCATTATCTTGCACACCATGTCACCTCAGGTTCAACCCAGCTATATGCAAATACGTTTTGACCATGCCATGCTTGGGTCATTCCAGCCCGAACTACAAGCCAGGTCCTCCCTGAACTGGAACACAAGCAACCCATGACTGGTTTCACCATAGTTTTGGGCTCATCAGATTGGTCAACTTGGCTCCAGTGACACAGTGTGCATGGGACCCATGTCTCGGCATATCCCACTTAGGATGACACACTAAAGTATATGGAAAAGTGAGGAGAACCTGGCCTGGCAGTTCAGGCTGGACTGCTTCAATGAGGAACAAGGTCAAGACGTATTTGTATAAGACTGGGTACAAACTGAGGAGACACAGTGAACAAAAAATGATGTATTGGGTTGTGACCCACGTGAATGCTAGTGGCTGAGACAAATTGAAGAATTACATCCACCACCTTGTTATTTTTCTTTTAGAAAGTTGTCATTTTTTTGCCTTAGCAATTTGGTGCCCGCAGCCTGCCTGGGTTAAATGATTGGGTATAGCTGACAATTGGGCTTTGTGTATTGCCCCTAGACAGCCACACACAATGGGCAGATTAGCTGTGATTGGATGGGCCAGCACTGGCAGGATGAGAGGGAGGAACTGGGTAGAGCCCTACTTATACTTAAATAGGATGTGCCCTGTCCCTACACAAGGGGCTGCTACCTCCTTCAGTAATTATGGAGCCAGGGTCAGGAAATCAGGATATATGTGCACTCCAAAGGCATGTTTCTGAAAGCTTCTCCCCACTCCAAAGGCACGACTTGAAATACTGGACTTCAGACACCGCCACTTCATTTCAATTCTGAACCTGTGGATACTCTGCCAGGAAGAAGGACTGCTGTGCTGCTACAAGGGCTGCTACTCTACTGGACTGCTGCTCTAAATAAACTGCTGCCCTGCTGTGATGACATGTCGCCTGCTGCCTCTTTACTGGGAGAAAGAACTGGACCTGGAACTTCTTCTTGAAACAGGGATCCCAGGGTGGCGCTAAGGTCTAATCTTCTGGCCTCCTAATCTGAGCATCAGCGACAGAAAAGGCTCTCTGGCATCCTGAACCAGCCCCTGTACTCATCTGCAGCACATTCCTGAGCCCTAGGTGGTGCCTCTCAGATCCTTGACCCATGGTGTGGCTCGCAGGCCTGATATCACAGTTTTGGACTCTTCGTGGGCAGGCTTGTTAGCACCAAGACCTCATTGCTTGCACTGCAAATTAGTGTGAAGCACAGTCATCCTTTGCACTGCAGCATCGACCATTCAAGGGGACTGCCCCCACCAAGCTCCAGCTATGCCCACCTGTTATACAAGCCAGCTCCTCATGCTTCATCAACAGCATACTACAATGCTCTCCCTTCTTCTCTCAGCCCACTGAAACACAAACATGACTCTTGGCATGAACTTAGGATGTTAAATTGATTTTAGCAGTCTGTAGTGCAATTTCAAATACTTAGGCAGGACCGCTATTGAATTGAATGAAGTGGAGCTGATGCAAGCGATACAGGATGCTGAAGATACTGGGGATGAGAAGCTGGTGTGGTCAGTCTCCCAATGGCCACCTCTCAGTCCTCGAACTTGGGGTAGGCAACGTTGGCCTTAGGATTCAATCTCTCACAGCCTCCAGGTCAATTCCAGCACAGGATTAGTTGCCACTGGTCTATTTGTCTATAGTTTAAGCAATCCCAGTGGTTCACTTTAGTTGGCAATATCTTTCTTGCAGGGCGACAATACTGCTCTCTGATGGCCTTCATGGGTCCAGAAAACTCGAGGGCACCCTGTGAGGGTCAGGACTCTGTCACACAGGCTGTACCTCAACGTCCACTAGAGGTGAGGGTTCTTGGAGCTGGCTCTCAATGTGTGCATTCTTCTCAGCGCTTATGGCCCTGTGGCTGTAACAAGATGTCCACCAAATGACTGGAGTTATTTCTTCTGTCTGGCACACCAGAGCAATATTTTAACAAAGAGGGCACCACAGGCACAGTCTTCTCTTCACGAGTCCTTAAAGTCAGCAGGTGTAACCAAGTCTTTGGTGCACCCATTCTTTGCTGGTTCTAGGGAGGAACAGGGCAGTTCTTCTTTGTTCTTCTTTTCAGAATAGAAGTGATCTGAATTCTGGTCAACTGGGGTGCTCTTTTTAATCTTGCTATAAGCATAGGCAGTTGCGAATAACTAGCCAATTGACTACTACATCCCCAGCCATAATATGATAACTTCCTGTGAAGAGTGGCATCTAGCTATCCCAGCGTGCACTATTTTGCCTGCTCCCATCATGAATGGACCCTTCTGCTAGCATGTGGAGCGCTCTAGCACACCCCAAAGGTTTGGCTACCTGGTGGTTGCACTCCCTTTCAAAACCCGGTTTGACAATATCTTATCCCTCTCTGCCCCAAGATGCCAGCCCATCTTCCTAAACACAAGAGCAGCCTTTCCTCGTGTGACTACCATTGCCCTTCAAATGTTCTGTCCCTTTGAGAGCTTGCCGTTTAAGCTCACACTCGCTCTGACCATCATGAAAGGGATGAGTTCTCACCTCTTCACTTGGCAGGTCATTTGTTCCTCTTCTGGAACTTCTTTCTCACCTTTTCTCGGAAGCACAGCAGGCTTTATTGGGGGAAAGCATCTGTTTGCTACATACACCAGCTTCTGGAAAACGTAGGCAAAAAAAGTAAAAATGTTCTCAAGTTGCTATTTATAGCATAGTCACAACATATTTGACAGTGCAACAAGTCGGGGGTAAATGCATGGATTCTTTAGATACCTTTAGGATTCCAATGTAGGAGTTCCATCTGGAAGATAGCATTGCTAAGTTTTAAGCAGGTAACACCATACTCACTGGAGGGTCTAATAACTGTACAACAGTAAAAACTTAATGCATGTTTTTTACTTTCAAGACATGTAAAAACTAGGCCCGAGTGGAATTATAATCCTGCTCGCAGAATTGACAGAATTTAGTTACTCTGCTTAATACTTGTAAAGTGGAGTGCCTGTCAAAATCAGCCAATTGACATGTGGTGGTATTATTCTGCAATTCCAAACTCACATGGTTCCAGCAACGAGCACTTGCAAGCAAGTTTTGTTGCCCCTGGTACAATTTTATGTAATCACGGAGTCTTCTGGCAACATTTTTGCGATGCTGTTAATCTTGAGCGGTTGGGGCTGCTTCTTGAGTTCATTTTCTCATTTCAATCTTTTAAGGCCCACAGGCAGTTGAGGATCATTCAGAATACTGATAGAGTATCCGTAAAGCACTCATACAGGAGGTGTCAACACATTGGAACTCAACCTACTACTTACTGCAACATGTGTTTGAGCAGTATAGACCGATCACTGACTACGTCCTTCAAAGAGTATGGGATGCAACTGGGAAAACCATGATCATGAAGATGGACTAATGGGGGCTAGTCAAGTGCCTGACACAAATGCGTAAATCTGTGCCACAGAACTTGATCCACTGTACAAAAAATATTTATCACTTTCATCCCTTTTTTAGAAAGAGATATTTCACAATGCAAGACCTGGTAGAATAACTGCTGGAAGATAAGAGTCCCCAGTAGAAGTTGTGGCATACTTCTTTCAACCATCAGAGGGGGCAGTACTGTTGTCTCACAGCAGCAAGCACTATCAACAATGCCAGCAACTACACCAGCAACAGAAGAATTGTCCCAGCGTCTGCAACAGCTTGGTTACAAGAGTCAGGTCTTGAGTCATGTGCAGAGACAAAGGCGAAGGCCAGAGAGGATGAGCAAGTGGCAATACCAATGACCATTCGGAGGATGATACAAGGTGACTGGATGACCCAATTGGTCTATAGGTCTATTGGTATGGGGAGATGTGGCAATAGCCAGTCCCCAGCCAGCTGGTATTAAAGTATCTAGATAGTCCAGTAGCCAGTATGTCTGCTGAGCATTTGTGCAGGGCAACTGGCACAGTTATCACAGTTAGAAGGACCAGTCTCTTGCATCTAAATGTGGATAGATTGACCATGATTAAAATGAACCAATACTTCATACCACAAGATTAGACTGTTCCTGAAGCAGCCGTGGGGGGAAATATGGGCGGCTGATCAGATTCAAGTGTGTTAGCTGACCAAATTTTGAGTAAACCCTGTGAGTTTGAGGACACACCATGGGCGGTTGGTATTAAGTGGCAAATCCCCACTAGCTGTAAACAAAAGAAAAACCCACAGAGTTACTTACTTTAATTAAAAACTCTGTGGTGCTTAGTTTCATGCAAAAAGTAATCTGAAACTGTAACCTGTGGCCCAGTGTGAGGTGATGGGGTCCACACAGCACCAGAGAGAAGAGACCCAGGCTTGTTGTACTTTCACTTTGAGTGAAAGCAAAACAGGTGAAGTGCATGCAATGGGCAATAGAGAGCTGAAGTCTCTCTTTCATTTTTTTCCTGCACGTTGAGTGGTCAATGGATGCTTGCAATCTTGACCAAAAGAGCAGCACATGAAAAACTGTGATTCAAAGGCAAGTGGTAATTGTGAGACTGCTTTAAATGCTAGGAATGAGAAGCATATGCATTAGTATTTTTGGCTGTGCAAGCTGACCAGCAAAATTGAAAATCCATGATTTACTACCAAAGAGTAGCACTGCTTCTTATGAAAATTTTAAGTCACCTGTTTAAGGAAATGAATGCAGCATCCTGTGGCCCTTGACCCTCGGGTAGGTCATTTCCCCTCCGCTGCAGCTCCGCCTTCCTGAAAACTTTTGCCGCCTGCTCCTCCCTCCAGATCGGCGCTCTCCTGCCCTGCACGAGCGCCGCCTGGACTGCCTGTGCCTTGGTTGTGTGCCCTGTGTGCCTTCCAGCCCCCTTCTCTTTTTTGTACCCCCGAGTGAGTGCATGTTATTTCCTGGTTCTTCCGTCGGGCTCCTCAGCCCCGTCTTTCCCGCCGCTGCCTCCTGCGCCCCCCCCTACACCTATTGGCTTCTTCCCTCCCGCCTCCCAGCTGACCCCTCCTACCCTTCTTCCCTCTCATGGAGACCGCTGTGCGGTGGAGACAGTGACCCTTGACCCTCGGGTAGGTCACTTCCCCTCTGCTGCTGCTCCGCCTTCCTGACAACTTTTGCCGCCTGCTCCTCCTGCCAGATCGGCGCTCTCCTGCCCTGCACGAGCGCCGCCTGGACTGCCTGTGCTTTGGTTGTGTGCCCTGTGTGCCTGCCCCCCCTTCTCTTTTTTGTACCCCGAGTGAGTGAGTGTTTTTTCCTGGTTCTTCCGTCGGGCTCCTCAGCCCGTCTTTCCCACTGCTGCCTCCCGTGTGGCCCCGCCCCCCTACACTTAATGGCTTCTTCTCTCCCGGCTACCAGCGGACCCCTCCTCCCCTCCTCCCCTCCTTCCCTCTTATGGAGACCGCTGTGCGGCGGAGACAGTGACCCTTGACCCTCGGGTAGGTCACTCCCCTCTGCTGCAGCTCCGCCTTCCTGACAACTTTTGCCGCCTGCTCCTCCCTCCAGATCGGCGCTCTCCTGCCCTGCACGAGCGCCGCCTGGACTGCCTGTGCCTTGGTTGTGTGTCCTGTGTGCTTGCCAGCCCCCTTCTCTTTTTTGTACCCCCGAGTGAGTGCATGTTATTTCCTGGTTCTTCCGTCGGGCTCCTCAGCCCCGTCATTCCCACCGCTGCCTCCTGCACGGCCCCGCCCACCCAACACCCATTGGCTTCTTCCCTCCCGCCTCCCAGCTGACCCCTCCTACCCTTCTTCCCTCTTATGGAGACCTCAACTTCCACCTGGAGAACAACAATGACAGCAACACCACCGCACTGCTGGACAACCTCGCCCACCTTGGACTTAAGCAACTGGTGAGCACCCCCACCCACTACGCCGGCCACACGCTTGACCCCATCTTCTCCTCCAGAAAGCACATCTCCTTCAGCCACTCAACCGGACTACACTGGACAGACCACAGTTGCATCCACTTCAACTACAGGAGAACCACGACCCACCAACACCCTCAACAAGCACCCCGCAGGAGCTGGAGCAAGATCACCACCAACCAGCTCACCACCTCCCTCAGCCAGAACTCTCCCACCAACACAACGGACCCCAACGTAGCAGCCCGCAACCTCACACAGTGGATCACCAACTGCGCAGATGACCTCACACCACTAAAGAACCCCTCCAGCAGACCCAGCAGCAAGAAAACCTTGTGGTTCTCCGACGACCTCAAAAGCTCCAAGAAAACCGCTGCACCCTCGAGAAAGCCTGGCGCCACGACCAGACAACACAAAACATGACAGCCCTCAAAAACGCCACCCGAAAACACCACCAGCTGATCCGCACCACCAAGAGGACAGCATTCAAAGAACGACTGGATAACAGCACCCTCCACAGCAAGGAACTCTTCAGAATCATCAAAGAGCTCACCGACCCTAGCGCCTGCTGCAACGACATCACACCCTCACAAGACCTCTGTGACTCACTCGCCTCATTCTTTCACCGCAAGATCACCGACATACACAACAGCTTCGACGCACAAACCACGCACCCAACCACCGAACCAGCACCCCCGGTCAACACTGAAGACGCCACCCACACGATGAACACCATCCACTCCGGTTCCCGCACGGACCCCTGCCCACATCACATCTTCAACAAAGGCGACTCCATCGTTGCACCCCAACTCCGGGACATCATCAACAGCTCGTTTGCATCCGCCACCTTCCCGGAGAGCTGGAAACATGCCAAGCTCAGTGCCCTCCTGAAGAAACCCAACGCGGACCCCACCGACCTCAAGAACTTCTGCCCTATCTCGCTCCTCCCTTTCCTTGTCATAGAGAAGACCGTCAACAAACAACTCTCCCCCTTTTTTGAGACCAACGGATCCCTCGACCCCTCGCAGTCCGGCTTCCGAGCAAACCACAGCACCGAGACCACCCTCATCGCAGCTACCGACGACATCAGATCCCTGCTCGACAATGGGGAAACAGTTGCACTCATCCAGCAGCCTTCGACGCCGTTTGACACCGCACCCTGATAGATTGCCTCAGCAACACCGGAATCCAAGGAACGTCCCTGGAGTAGATCATCTCGTTCTTCTCCGGAAGAACCCAGAGAGTCCGCCTCCCCCCTACCATTCCACGCTCACCAAAGTCATCTGCGGCGCCCCACAAGGATCCTCGCTCAGTGGCACCCTCTTCAACATCTGCATGAGTCCCCTCGCAGCCATTGCACGCCAACACAACCTCAACATTATCTCCTATGCCGACGACACCCAGCTGATCCTCTCCCTCACCAACGACCCCGCCACAGCCAGAGCCAGCCTCCAGGAAGGAATAAAAGACGTCGCAGAATGGAAGAAGCTCAGCCGTCTGAAACTGAACTCAGACAAGACAGAAGTCCTCATCCTGGGACCATCCCACTCTGCCTGGGACGACTCCTGGTGGCCCCCTGCCCTGGGCACCACCCCTAATCTAACGGAGCACGCACACAACCTGGGCTTCATCCTGGCCCTTGTCACCAACCGACTGGACTACGGAAACACCCTCTACGCGGGAACCACATCCAAACTCCAGAAAAGACTCCAGCGCATACAGAACGCCTCTGCACAACTCATCCTGGACATCCCCCGCCACAGCCACATCTCCGCCCATCTGAAAGACCTGCACTGCTCCCCGTCAGCAAGAGGATCACGTTCAGACTCCTCACCCACGCTCACAAAGCTTTCCGCGACATGGGCCCCAAATACCTCAACAGCCGCCTCACATTCTACACACCCAATCGCCAACTCTGCTCTGCCAGTCTCGCCCTCGCCACCATCCCACGCATCCGCAAAGCCACCGCCGGATGAAGATCCTTCTCCTACCTGGCGGCCAAGACATGGAACTCCCTCCCCACCCACCTGCGGCTGACCCAGGACCATCTCTTCTTCAGGAAACAGCTCAAGACCTGGCTGTTCGAGCAGTAGCGGCTCTCCCCTCCTCCCAGCGCCTTTAGACCCTTGCGGGTGAGTAGTGCGCTTTACAAATTTGCTGATTGAATAATTGATTGATCCAATGCAAAACAGTTTAATATTTGGAAAAATAGTTTACTTTACAGAGCTTGCACTTCTACTTCCCTACGTGATTCATTCTGTGTGTAAAAAAAGTTTCCTTTCTGGTTGACTATGTCATATGTATTTGTTTATAGGAAAGTGCATTACGCCTATTATATATTGAACTTCTGTAATTTGATGCACAACTACCTCATCATAAAATGTTTCATACTGGTATGTAAAGTTAGTAACTGTTTGACAACCGTCTAGTTGTTTTTCCGAATAACCGTGAGTGCATTTCTGACTTGTTTAAAATAGCTTCTATATTGGTTATTTCATGGAGCTTTAAAACATGTACTGAAGCTTTTTGTGATCTTGCTATCATTAGTTATAAATGCTATAACTGGAGATCTTCCTTTGGCATACTTTGTAACATATTTCTGCTGTCTAATGCTTGAAAATGTGGTATCTTTTTAGTGCTCCATCATTTTCCTCATTGAAATTGTCTGTAATTGTATGATGTATACAAAATGTGGATAAACAGGAGGGAGATGCTTTAGACATTTAAAAAAATGATTGTAGACCCTATCAAGTGGCAGTCCATAGATTATCTCCACTACCTGTGGGTTTGAACCAATTGTTTTAGGGAAATTATGCTATCAAATTGTTTGACGCCGTTTTTCAAAGTTCTTCTGGGAAATGAGTGTGTAGTCATCTAATACACCGCAAGGATGGGATAGGGTGCCTTGCCCCCTGATCTTTCGAAAATTCTCTGACTGCCGTTTCAGACTTTCATGTAAAAGGTATAGCACTTTCACAGTTAGAAAATTATGCTGAAAAATGGCACCACTTGGAAACATTATTTTTTATATTTTCATTGGTAGAGAACTCTTTCACCTCCCTTAGAAAATGTGGGCTTGATCCTTCGGCTCACTTGCAAAATGCAGTTTGAGGCAGTGGCTTATGCACACCAGTTTCAAAGTTCACCAGCTGACACTGGGATAACCTCTACTTACCTGAGTGAGTAGGCAACAATAGAACTTTCACATTGTTGTCAAACTGCTTTGCAAAAAAAATAAAATGCATATAGCAAGAGGACCATTTATATATTTGGTGTCTGACTTATACAGCCTTGAATGTATTCACATGTATGGACAGGATTGGAGTTGGCCTATCTGCATCTGCCTTTTTCTCATTCACTAGCTAGGCTTCTCCAATAAAGATCATTCATTTACAAGACTGTCATTGTTTGTTGCTTCCAAAGGAAAAGAGGATATAAAATAGACATTTGTGTACTACAATGCTTAGAACAAGTAATTATCAATGCGTGATATATATATATTGTGAACATGAGTGATGATGGTGGGGGGGGCCTTCAGCGGTGACACCAGTCAATTTTGATAACAAAACCACACAAAATGCTCAAATTCTTTTGCTCTTCTGCTCTTCTTGTTTATCAACAGCAGTGCACTGTGGGTCTATCTCTCTCAATCTCATTAGGGTCGGAAACGTGACTCCGAGTCAAGCTCAGGGCGGGACTATCTCAACAGACAGAAGAAGAAAGTTATGAACAATGCCTATCTACTTCAAAAGGAAACCAGTACTCAAAGAGGTCTTCTCAGCCATGTGGACTGGAGAAAGATGAGTTGAGTTGGGAAATGCAAAGTATGGTGCTGGAACAAATGTTAAACTCCTTAAAGTAAGTGGTTGGAGTTGGGAACGGCTGCAACTAGAGAAATGTCACAACATGGAGGCATGTGGCTAAATATTTTGACAGTTGTCAGATTGATCATTTGTTATTTATTTCTTAATAAATGTCCCACACTATACCCCTACAAACCTATCAACCTGTAACTAATATATAACTAAAATAAATCAATATTACATAATGAACATCATATATTTTCAATTAAATATTAAATACATAATTTATAATTCTTTATTACCTAATTACTTCCCATCCTGTATCCCTACTAACCCAACATCCAACACCTAAAATATACCTGATATATAAAGTTATCACGCGATGTACATGATTAATAACCAATGAAATGAATAATACATTAACAATTAAATTTTAATTTATTATTACTTAATTAACATCCCTTCCTATACCTCTACTAACCCAGCAGCCAGCACCCAATTTATAATAAAACAATATAATTGTTACACAAATTACATAATTATTAACACATTTAATAAATGTTAATAAATAAATGAATTGTTCATCAGTTATTACTTAATTAACTTCCCTCCCACCATAAATTACTCTTAGCAATTAAATTACAAATAATAAATCACTTAAAACTACCAACTATTTTTGAAAATAATATTAAAAATGATGCCAACAATAATATCATATACAATTATAAAATGAACCAAAAGACATTAAAATAAGTAAAAAACAATATTTTTACAATTATTTTGTTGAAAACCATGTTAACAACAATAAATAAAATAACATTTAAATCCAGTACTTGTATAGCACACAAATCACCCCCGAACGGTTATCTCGGCGCTGGGGGCCATTGGGATGATTAAGCGAGCTATTGCCCAGAGTCACATGGTGCTGGGCAGAGCCCTGCCGCTGGAGCAGGGGATTGAACCGTGATCCCCAGCATCCACCATCAGTGGCCCTGGCCGCGGCGCCATACCTCTTCCCAATATTCTTAACAACAATATAATTTACCTGTAAAATCTATATTTTTGACAACAATATTTCTGCATCATGATACTTTGAATCACAATGTTTTTCTTTAAATATTTCGGTACCCTGATATTTACAACTCAATATTTTGTCCAAATACCCTTTCAGATGCCGGAGGGAAAACCATGGGTTTTTCAAATTCAAAATGACTGCAAACCGCCAAATGACTGCAAGTACTCTATGTTAACCCCATCACAGGATGATTTGCTGGAAGTTTGAAAATGGTGCCATTCTGAAAGAAAAATGTTTTGAGCCGGGAGGAGATCTATTCACTAACACTCTTCAAACAAACAGTCCACCTTTCTCTAATGCACTGTACGCAATACATTCATGGATTGGTCTCTGTACTGTGAGCAGCTTATTTTTAATTATGTTGATTATCACGGTCTGAGCTGAAGGCACCCTGTTAAAGCTGTTGTGCATAATGAAACAATATGCCTATACAGTCATTATGGCTGAGCTGCACAAAATGATAAAAAATTAATCGGCTAATAGGACTTCCTACAATGACCTTAAAAAGAGCTTCTATGTAATTGTGGGAACTATTTGGATTCTGTTTATCACCATAGTTGTGTGAAAGAAGGAATGGGTCAAGAATGTGTTTTGACTATATTTTTCACAATATTGCCGAGAACAAATGATCTGGGGCAAGCCTTCAGATCTGGTTTTCAAATTTTGCTATGCAAAAGAGATTGCTAGACATACATTTAAACAACACACCAGCCTGTTACACTTTAATATGACAAGCCTGGTCACAACTGCTCACTGTTATTCTTAGTGTTATGAAGACATATGTTCCGAGCTTTTCTCCAAAACACTTACACCTATGTTTTATTTTTTTTGCCTTCACCTCTAATTTGCTTATACTTTTCTCCTTCTGATTTGAAAAACATCATGGCATATTTATGGAATATTGGCGCAGTGCAGCACATCAAGTCACCTTGCTGCACTGCACTGTGTCACTGGGAAAAGGGCAGGAATGTGCTGTATTTAAGACATATGTGTTATGTGTAAACAAGGGGCCCCAATTTTCATTGTCAGGAACCTTTGCACACTCATAATATTGTGCAAGGGTGCATGTGCCTGTGTTGCATGCAGGACTCTCTGTGTGCAGGAGGAGAGGGTTGGGCCTCATAATATCTCTGAAACAACTAAAAACTAAGTTGACAGGTCCCAAGCAGTCTTCTTTACTTCAGGTCGCTCAAACAAAACATCTCCTGAGGAAGCGTTGCTCTGAGAGTGAGAGACTCTAAACTCTAGAGAGCACTATCATCAGCCCTTACAGGATCCTTTTTTAATATAACTACCTATGCCTCGGTGGCTTAGATTAGACTGGAATTTGGGTTCACTAATCAACAGCTAGCAAGACAAGAGGATTACCTAATGAGCTGGCACAAAATTCAGGATGCCCCGAAGAACACCTTAAACCATCAACTATGGAAGGAGTTACAGCTGAGCTCACAATGGCCGACACAGAATTAGTTAAAAAGCAGCCTCGCAACTACAGGGCTCCCCCGGCTCTAAAACACACCAACCTTGCATGCACTTTTAAAGAAAGCAGTACAAGGGACTATTAGGACGTTCTTGCTGATAGATGGCAAAAAGAAGCCACGCATGGATAACCATCAATCGCTATAAACTGTCAGCCCACAAACTTACTTCAGCTTGGGGTACTGAGGTGCATGAAAGAAAAATTCCTCAAACACCGATTAGGAAAGCAGCCATCTATCCTGCACCTTCCAATATGGTTGAGGAGGCAAGCTACAACTAACTGCCATCTGTGTAGAAATGGAATGGAGGATATGGCACATATGAACTGTACCTGCATGCACCTAAAGCAAGAAATGGTCTGTTAGAAATCGGGTTTCTGTTTGGCTAGGACATGCGTCTAAGCAAGGCAGAAAACACCACTGTAATCAGGGTAAGGGAGTTAAATGCTGAAGATAACCCCTGCTGACCACCTTTGTAGCTTGGCACTAGCAGTCAGGCTTATCCCAAATACAATGTGTAAAGCGTTTGCGAAACACACACACACATCAGTGACACACTAGGCACACCACAAAATAAACTCCACGCAAGGTTATATAAGAAAAAACCTTTGTATTATCATAAACACATTAAAATCATAATCACAAATGTGCACTGTGCCACCTGGCACTAGGCAATACTTCACAGGGGATTATATACAGGACAGGGCCAATTGGGCCACTGTCAAGACCATAAGAACAGGTTAGTAATGAAACAGCCAGTGACTACTGGTAATAGGGCCCTGAATGTAGTATAAACACATTACGCATGAATCATGAGCGCAAACAACATAATTACATCAGGCCCCTCTTAGGCATAACCATGACAGTTGAGGAGGACAACCAGTAACAACTGGTAGTAGGGCACTGCACTTAGCACAACACATTATGCCTAAGCACCATTGGTGGCAGAAACCTATGGTACACCTGCCACAGGGTGCTGCTTGGTGCTCCCTCTGCACCTAAGAGAGGTTGACCAATGGCTCTTCAGGGCAAAGAGAACAATAGCATGGCCCAGGGCAGAAAATGCTCTGGTCCCCTTCCCAGGCACTCACCCGCTGTCCCAGCCATCTCCTTGGCTGGCATGTCGGTGCTGCCCCTGCGACATCACTGCTTCACCTTCCCCAGCTTGCTGTGCCGTCTTTTGTGCAGTGTGCAGCAGGGAAATTGCCAGTGCAGCCTCAGGCTTCCAGTAAAGCAGAACCTACAACCAGGCATAGCTTCTGCCTGGCTTCTGACAGCAGCTGAGATGTGAAGGATGCCCACAATAGGTATGACATGGAGCTCTCCTCAAAAACAGGAGCCCCACCTACAAACAGGCACAGACTTCGCCTTACGTCCTGCTGTCAGCGCGGTTGCTTTTCCTTTGGGATGAAAATGAGGGGTAAGCTCCCGTCCTCCTTCCAATGTCACCCTGCAATCGGCTATGGATTCACCAGGACTCAGGAGCCTCCATGCAGCTATTTTGAAATGAAAATGGGCTGCAGGGCACAGCGCTGCCCACACAGGGAGTAGAGCCACGCCAACGCTCCTCACCTCGTAGAAGTGAAAACGTGCCCCCGGTTTCGGAAATGAATCGCCCAGCATGGGCTTGGGGGAAAAGCACTTTTCTCCCAGACGTGCACAGGCAGGCCAGCACGCTGGAGCTCCAAGGTGGCCAGCAGACCCCTCAGCTGCCTAGCAGGGCAGCAAGTCCATCCCCACCGGTGGTTCCCCCTGTTAGGCTGGCAGCCTGCCATCTGCAAGTAAGCACCAAAAACGCACAACATGGGGTCATAGCCCCAATATTTATACAATGTTTGTCTTTGTTCTGTCTTTGTGCTTCAGTCCCAGCTGGTTCTGGGGGGTACCAAAACACTTTGAAATGAGTGCTCACACCCTCCTTTATCAGGTTGTTCTCGGTCCTCAGACAAACCACAGATCATATTTCTGCCTATTCAGCATAGTGCTGACTCACCCTGCCCCTCTGGAGCCACACACCTCACTAGCCCCTGTCACTCCAGAGCCAGACATGCAATACACATCAGGCAGGCAAAGAAACATAGCACACATAAATGCCAAGTTCTAAAAGTGGCATTTCTAAAATAGTGATCATAAATCTGCACACACCATTACACAACATTTATTATCACTATTCCAAACATACCACACCTGACCATGCTGCTTCTGCATTTCAGGAATTACCACTGAAACACTTATCATGGAATCCCCAATGCATTCCTATAAGAGGGCAGCCTCAGAGCAGTGAGAAAAAATGGCTGTTTTCACTACCAGGACATTTCACACACTGACGGTACATGTCCTACCTTTTACCTACAATGCACCCTGCTCATAGGGCTACCTAGGGCCTACCTTAGGGGTGACTTACATGCAGAAAAAGGGGGTCACAGACGTGGCAACCACTCTGCGTGCCACGTCACAGCGGCAGTAAAACTGCACGCACAGGCCGCTGCAATGGCAGAGGCCTGAGACAGGTTTGAAAGGCTACTTTGGTGGGTGGCACAATCAGTGCTGCAAGCCCAGCAGAAACATTTAATTTACCCGCCCTGGGTATCTGAGATACCACTTTACAGGGGACTAACAGGTAAATTAAATATGCCAAACAGGTGTAAACCAATCTTACCATGTTTACCACAGAGAGCACACACACTTTACACTTGACAGCAGTGCTAAAGTGCCCAGAGTCCTAAGATCACCAACACTAGGTCAGAAAAAAGACTAGGAGGTAGGCAAAAAGTTCAGGGATAACCCTGCAAAAAGGGCCACGTCCAACAGGGCCCAACTACTCAAATCTAAATTTAACATCCATGAGATTCGCACATGACGGCAAGCACTGATCGTGTGCTTTAACTACGATGACTCACAGTTGAACTGCAAATTAGTGAAGTTTTTAACCATGGTAGACAACTAAATGGAAGAAGCAGGTCCAATGGGGGCTCTCACTGCCAGTTGAGAAGAAAGAAATGTGTAACCCAAGGGTAATCAGACCAAGGTGACTCTATCAGCCACTTAAGATTTAAACTCTAATTTTAAACTTTCAAGCACTATGTATTTATAAAACTTTGACTTGATTTTATGAAATCTGAGTTTTAAAAAATAATTTTGTAAACTGTTTTAATTAACCATATACAGTAAATCTAATTTTAATTTAGTTGAAAAAGAATGATTTACAGAGTGAGTTGCATTTCAAACATTTATCATAATTCCTAGCATACATTAAATACCTTTAACACGTATATAGGTTTGGCTTTCTACAAGTACTGAGGCAGTGAATGTTGCACCTATATTTGTAGATATAAATGAGACAGGTTCTTAATCAGCTCCATGTTCAGCTAGATGATGCATCTTAGAATATATTTATATTCATGATATGAAGATACATATGTATAAACATACAGTTGACGTACTAAAATGTTTTAATTATATTTGCTGCCTTTGCAATGTTTGGTAATATGCAGGGAAATGTATGTTCATGTAGTAAATTTATGCATCTGTTTGTGATGCACCTAATCATGAAGGCTTCAATTCTTAATGTGAAGAAATACATTTGCAATAAATCCTTGCAAATTATAAATTATTGCAGCTGGGTTGTATTGATTTCGTGGATGAAAGGACTTACCTGGAAGTACAAATTTCGATTTATAAATACACTTTTTACTAATCAATTACAATGTACTTCAAGAGAGTTTCGTAAATGTGATAATTGTCTGTCAGTAAACAATTTATTCAAAATTTCCCCTTAACATGACTGTTTTGAGCTGTTTTCAATCGAACATCAGATGCATGTGATGTTGGAATGTTCTTGTATCTAGGGGTAGTATTATATATATGGCACTCTTTCCATGTTTGTGCCAGCGAGCACATTTCAAACGGTGCTTGATTTGTATTATTTGTGAAAACATACCACCCTCAAACCTTGGAGACAAATGTATTATTTAGAACTAGGTGGTGTACTCCTGGTCCATGGCCAGATGATTATTTATCTGCAATATCTGGGGTGTTTATGATGGACACCATGAATACTGGGCTAAAAGGGCATTAGCCTTCCCCCATCAGTTGTCGTGGGCTGACGTTGCCGGTCTAGAAGTCAGCGTCACCTGCAATGTGTTTGACTAGACCCCCCAGAGGCGTTTTGCCATTTTACAATACTCTGTTTAGTTTGTTATTGCTTCATGTGCGCCATTCTTGCCGCTCTGTCTGGCTTCTCTATTCCCTTGAAAGGTAAACATCAGTAAAGCATAGATGTTGTATCTAAGGTTAATGTCACGAGCCAGCAAGGGCGCGTGACATCACGAGTCTCTCTGCTCTCCTGCGCGTGAGCACCAGTGTCGTCCCTCTCACCCCATTGGTTCCACCCCATGTTCCAAATTCCATTCCCCAGGATCCCTGCGACTCCAACGGTTCCAACTGTGATTAGAACTGGGAGTCTTCACTGCACAGATGTGTAGGGGCTGTTTTGATGAATAAATCTTATTAACCCACAAGAGTCTGATGATTCGCATTCTGAAGTAGTTACCTACGTCTTTACAATTGAATATGACATTTTGGAACTTACTCCCTCCAAGGTCAAGAAACCCATCTGTGAAATCAAAATGGGTGGTGTACCCCTGAACATAATTGCAGACTAAAAATTGTCTGGCTCCCCTTTCACAATTGTAAATGAAAATGTCTGGAAACAGCATTTTGTAAACAAAATTGGCACTTCCCTTGAAAAGTCAAGAGTCATTGCTAAAAGCTACACAGGGGATGACATAGAATTCATAGGTACTCGTGATCTGGAGTTTGAATTTAGAAATAGGAAAGCTTTCTGTAAGCTTTTCGTGGCTAAAAAAGGACCTTCTGTCTTGGGATGGAATGATCAAGCTGACCTGAAGATCATTCTCAATCCCAACAGTGAAGATCCTGTTATGTCTATTGAGGATGTCAACATGTACAATAAAATCCTTATCAAAGACTACCCTGATGTGTTTACAGGAAAGGTGGGCTTACTGAATAGTTTCGAGCATAAAATTCAGTTAAAAAACTATGCCTCCCCGTGTGTACATAAGGTTAGACATCTACCCGTCTCCGTCAGAGATGAGGTTCACACAGAACTCAACAGACTGGTCTCTAATGGTATAATTGAACAGGTTGAATCCGCAGAGTGGATTTCTCCCTTGGTGGTAGTTAAACGCCCCAATGGAAAAATAAGACGCTGCATAGACCTCAGGGATCTAAATAAAAATATCATAGTGGATCAATACCCCTTGCCTCGCATAAGCGCAATTTTCAATGCAACGAAAGATATGAATGTATTTTCTATTTTGCATTTGAAATCAGCATACCATCAGGTACCTTTGCATGTGGAAAGCAGAAAATATACAACGTTTATAACACCATTTGACTGCTATTGTTTCACAAGAGTACCGTTTGGTTTGGCCTCCGCTGCAGTGCTATTTCAAAGAGTTATGACATATCTCTTTGAAGGCACTGTAGGGTAAGGTTCTTCCAGGACGATATCCTTGTTATGGGTGAAAATCAAATGGAACATGATGCACGCTTGAGGCAGGTGTTTGAAATTTTTAAAATTCATGGTTTGACTGTTGAATAAGATAAATGTAAATTTTCGCTGAACAAAGTTGTTTATTTGGGTCACACCATCAGTCAGGAGGGCATTAAACCCAAGCAAGGGTTGGTTGATGCTATTCTTAAAGCTACTCCCCCCCCCCACTAACAAGGATGATGTGAGAACTTTTCTTGGCTTAACCAAATTTTACTCTAAATTCATTTGCAATTTTTCTGAAAAAACTTACAGCATAAGACAATTGCTCAAATGCAAAGTCAAATTTGAGTGGTCCCCATTGTGCCAAGAGGCTTTTGAGCGCATCAAAATGGATATTGCAAATGCTCCCTTCCTGAAAGGTTTTGACCCCAAAGCTCAGATTTATGTCACCACAGATGCCAGCAACAAGGGACTTGGTGCTGTCCTTGCACAAAAAAGATTCAGATAACCATGAAAGGGTTGCAGCCTTTGCTACGCGTTCACTGACCCCAGCAGAGGAAAGATATTCCGTGATTGAGCGTGAAATGCTTGCATGTTCGTGGGCTCTAAACTATTTCAGAGTGTACAACATTCATTTACGCACAGACCACAAACCTTTAATTAAAATTCTTTCAGCTTTAGGTCTACAAAATGCCTCCCCCAGACTCAGTAAAATGTCAGTCGAGTTACTAGACTACAATTACACTGTAGAATACTGGCCTGGCGTTAAAAACAATGTTGCTGACTTCTTAAGCAGGTTTCCCTTACCCAACGAAGAGATAACAGAGGAGCAACTTGATTGCTTTATTATTCAACACGGATTTGGATGACATCACAAGTTCTGAATGGAAAGCAAATATGCTAAAAGACACCAGTCTACAAAAGATTTGCGGATACATCAAGGACGGCTGGCCTGAGAAAAGACGTCTGGATGAAGTAGCAAGAACTTATTGGGAGATAAGGAATGAACTGAGTGTAGAACACAATGTGCTATACAGAATAGGCAAGGCTGTTCCTCCCAACACACTCAGAAGCAAAATCTTAGGTTTATGCCATGTAGGTCATCTTGGTATCTCCAAAACCAAGCAGAGAGTCAGAAACAGCTACTGTTGGCCCGGAATTGACAAACAGATTGAGGTCATGATAAGAGATAAGTTGCAATGATTCAGATAAAAGCCTCAAAACCGCTAAGGTTCCCCTATCTCCTTTACCATCTCCGAGCATGCCTTGGGCAAGGATAGGTCTGGACATAACTGGTCCCATTGAAGGTCATGATGGGGAAATCAAGTACATCCTGGTTGTCATTGATCATTTCTCCAAATGGCCAGTAATTGAGATAGTCCACAGTGTAGAAAGCTCTGTCGTCATTTCATTTCTTGACAAACTCTTCTTACGTGAAGGACTACCCAAGCATGTACTGACCGATAATGGTCCACAATTCACCTCTGATGCCTTTAAATTGTTCCTGGAAAGAAATTGCATCACTCGTCACACCACCTCGCTTTATCACCCAGAGGGTAACGGATTGGTTGAGCGGTTCAACCGTGTTCTAAAAGGAAACATACAATTATCCAGGAACAACAATCTTAATTGGGAAGAAGACATTTTCAAACTCATTTGGGCCTACCAAATCACTCCTTGTACCAGTACCTCCAAATCTCCATTTGTTCTCATGCGAAGTAGACAACCCTTAAGCAGGGATTTAGGATGGATGTCCACATCCAAACAGGTGGAGTGGTCACCTGAAACCATAAGGACCAACATCGAGAAGGCAAAGATGTGTTTCAAAGAATGTTACGATACAAAACATGGTGTCAAAGATAACTCATTCAGGATCGGAGATCTTGTCAAAGTTTGTTTAGATAAGAAAGTGAAGAAGGGAGAAAGCAGATTCACCGCTCCCCTTCACATCCCCTTCACATCAGAAAACTGTATAACAACGCTGCAAGACTAAGTGACGGCAAAGTGTGGCATATGAAGAGGTTGGCCAAATACCACTCAGTTGGAAAAGAGACATGTCAACCCAATAGAGCCAGAAAAGAATGGTCTAGTCAAGGTCAGCCTGATAGTGGTGGCAAAGATTTGTGGGTAGATTTTGACGAACCAGAAATGCGACACGGTTCAAAGTTTTGTGACTATATTGTATGTACTAGAAATGAAGGTGTTCAGGAAAGTGGTCATTCTACCACCGCTGAGGCCACTGATTGCAGCACACCAGACCAGAGTGACATTGTCAGTCCGCACGCTCTCTCGCACGATCAGAGTGATGTGGGTGACTCACTTTCTGATACTGAAGTTGCGTCTGACAATCGGGGTGTAAGTGGTAGGTTTAGTCGAACCATCAGCGATCCACATTCTGATACTGAAGTTGTGTCTGAAAACCAAAGTCCCAGGGGAAGGTTTGGTTGAATCATGCACAAACCCAAACGTTTAGATGATGTTGTATGCGACTAATCACCCCTTGTTAAACATTCTAGACAGGAAGATGTGTTGTATCTAAGGTTAATGTCACGAGCCTACACTGGCGCGTGACATCACGAGTCTCTCTGCTCTCCTGCGCGAGAGCACCAGTGTCATCCCTCTCACCCCACTGGTTCCCCCCATGTTCCACATTCCATTCCCCAAGTTCCCTGCGACCCCAACGGTTCCAACTGTGATTAGAACCGGGAGTCTTCACCGCACAGATGTGTAGGGGCTGTTTTGATGAATAAATCTTATTAACCCACTTCACTGCGTCATCTTCGTTTCTTCAATAGATGGCCCCTAATTGATGACAAGGACACAATAGGAATGTTCTGCATACCTTGAGTACAACCGTAACCAGAGGCACAAGTTCATTAGAATATAATTAATAGAGCAAGACAATAGTACAACAGAAACAATCAAGACAGGCTTGCTTGCATCAAACCTAGATTTTGAGGTTGCTTCCCACCGGCTTCCTGAGGACTGTCCTACTATGGCTCTTCAAACTGGGCCAAGTCCACACTGTCTGCATGTGATTCTCATGTTAGTGAGGGGGAGCAGTCCCAAGCTTCAAAGGTGTGAGTTTGGGGCAGAATCTCACAACACAAACTTAATTAAAACCCTTTGTTTCAAGGTAACACACAAAAAGACACAAAGGAGAAACAAACTAATGTCTAATGTTACCACTGCAAGTACAGAAAATCAAGTCTAGCGGCCACATACATCAAAGGTAGCATTTGCGATTTCTTAATTGCGAAAATTAAGGAATCGCATTTAAGAAATTGCAAATTGCTATGCATCAAAAAATCGAATTTTATTTGCGATTTCTAAAAATTCCTTAATTGCGATTCACAATTTGCGAATCGCAATTAAGGAATCCCTTCCCATTGATTCCTATGGGCCAAGAGGCCAGTAGGAATGAATGGGAAGGCATTCACAAATTGCGATTAGCATTTTGCGAATCGCAATTTGTGAATGCATTTTCAAGGGTGCAGAGGGGGGTCCAAGGATCCCCCCCTGCACCCCTGAAATGTAACTTTAAGTGCAAGTTTCACATACACATGTCCCAAGGACATGTGTGTGTGTAACATGAAACTTTCAAAAATGCATTTTTGTGCATTTTTGAAAGTTTTCGCAAATTAGCATGAAGGTCAACTTCATGCTAATTTACCCCTTCTTTTTTGCGAATTCACAAATTAAAAATGTTCATGCATTGCATTTAAGAAACCTCAAATTGCGATTTCTTAAATGCAATCGCAATTTTAGAAATCACAACATGGTTGCGATTCCTAAAATTGCGAAAAGCATGATGCATCCCAAATTTGAGAATTGCATTCGCAAACGTCCGAAAATTGTGATTTGCACCGTTTGCGAATGCAATTCTCAATGATGCATGTGGGCATGGATCCTGTAAGTCCTAACGGTCTCAACAGGGGGACAAGCTATTTCTCTTTAGCTATAGCATAGAGTTTACAAAAGAATCTTAAGTATATGTATGCAAAAAATTATGAAAAGGAGAAGGGTGATTGTGATCGAAAACAGACTACTCTTTGGGAAAAAATAAGACGTATGAAATACACCCCAAATTAAATTTTGTCAACAGCCAACCATCATAAATGCTTCATGCAAATGTCAAATGTAATTCCAGACCAAGCTTGGGGCCGGATTTATCAAGTAATTGTATTTCCCCTATGTCACGTATATGTTGCAAGGGCAATGCAATCTTTAAGTGAGATTTACCAAATGATGCAAGGCCACCTTGTGTGGCCTTGTAATGCTTGGTAAATTTGAAGTAAATCAAGGCAGCGGAAGGGAAGGCATTCCATGGGTGGTAGTGTGTGTTCCCATGCATCCACCCATTGACTTTGGTGCATTCCCAGATTTACCAAAACTGGTAAATCTTAAAATACATCAAAATGCTACGCCATCCCAGGGGTGGTGCTTCATAACTTCCACTGTCTAAGTGCGCTGCATTCTGCGGCACATTTAGAAAGAAGAAAAAACCTCAGAGGATTGTTTTTGTGCTGGAAGGAGCCAAGTTGGGAATCGTGTAACCATCTCTCGGAACAACAAATGTCCAGATTTAAATACATGCAAATACATAGTTGGTTTCAAGATCAAGGTACAGTAATAGGGAGTTCTAACTAACGAAGGACAGACTTAAAAAGGAGCTTGCAACAATATATTGGCTGATGGTGGAACTGGAAGATGGGGCATTCACATTGCCAACAGAACTGTGGGCAAGATGCTTGCCAGAGTCTTCGCTGGAAAACAAGTGGCAAGTATCAATGGCTATGTTATTTAAAATAGTAAAACCAGCACACCTAAGAAGAAACCACCTTTTGCTCCATCCATAGAGCCTACTGGACGCCCTAGAGGTTGTCAAACTTTGTGAGCAGAGGAGATGTGGTCTGTCCTAGGTGTGGTAGTCAAAGTGAGGATGACATACACATGTTTGTGAAGCGTCCGGAGATCCAGCCTTTCTGGAATGATGTGTGTAGGGTTCTGTCTACTGTGCTATGGACATTTAGGTAAGCGTCTTGTTGGTTATGTTCGGCTGCGTAGACTCCCCAGCAAGTATAACAGATAACAAAGCAAGGCTGCTTTTTTATTCTATTCTAATGGCACGCAGAGAAATGTATCAACAGTGGATAGCTGCATCCCCTCCTAAGCTCACTGATTGGCTAATCTCTATTAAATATGTTGCTAGCCTGGATATGAAGGCCTTTAAAAAGCATGATTTTTGGTCTCCCTTTATAGAGTGGTGTGAGCAATAAATGAATAACGAAGTCCGATAATTACGCCTTCCCTGCCTCGTCTAGCCATTTGGTCCCCCCCTTGCTTCCATTCTACGTTTCGGGGCATGGGGGAGAGCAGGGGAGAGACAACAAGGGAACATAGGATGGTAGACATTGCTACAAATAAACGAGTGCGCAAAGGGTTGAAGGCAGTATCCTCCCTTTTGTATCTCGGTCTCCCTGTTTCCAGCACAAATGGGCACGATACACTCTTCACAGTGCAAATGGAATGAAGTTGTTGTTAGAGAGGCAAATGGGGACAACAAAAGAAGTTGTAAATTCCTGCACAAAAGCAAACCTGCCTACAAATCGGGCAATGTGCTAGTGCAGGCAGAGAGCAAGAATGCACCATATATTTGTAAAGATGGTGCATTTCTGCCTGTCCCTTTCACACAGGTCAGCAAGTTGTCTTGCTTCATTGCGTGAAACCTTAATAGATCTGGCCCTTAGTGTTTAATATTAAATTAGACATTACTAAGATTTTCATTATTTCCAATTGTTCTCTGTTCAAGTTGCTAAACTGAGCAAACAACTTTACTGTGCCTATTAATGTCATTTTTTTTACTTAGGAAGGAGACAGCAAAAACCGTTTCTCTCCCCAGATCAATCCAAAATTAATTCATTTATTTAAACCAGAGCATTTTCAAAAACCCATTAAGACTCATGCAATTGTCCAAATAGAAAACCTTAGCAGTATAGCGGTAATTTTGATACGATCTTCTAAATACCTTAAACATAACTTTGTCTAGCAAGTAAAGCCAAAACTTGAACGGGGATTGATAAATGTTCCTGCAAAATGTATGTTCTTACTCCTACAGAACAGAACGATGCATTTATCCTAAGTGTAAGAAAGGGGATAATTATTTAGGGTGGGTAACTGTCCACCTCAAAGGAATAATAACTCTTCTTTTCAGGGTGGGCCCTCAAAGTCATTAAATTTACCTGAGCTCATATCCCTACTAGCAGGCTCAACAACGTATAAGGTATTTAAGCAGTACCAAAACAATAATTAAGTCCCTAAATTGATAATGCTGCCAAAAATGACTGTCAAATATTTTAAGCACTTGTATCAATAGACAACATGTAACATTTTACGATGTGCACAGTGCACGTAAAAGGCATTCTTGTTGATCTACTTCTAAATTAAATATGTTATGAAACCACATGTTTCCAGCTAAATTTCGAAAAATAAAGGTGGCAGACATTTTCTTTTTATGGCATACCCATAGAAGGATACTTATATGTCAGCTGCTTTGGGTTTATTTTGATCTGCAAAAGGATATTTTTGTTTCTCGTGTTTAAAAGAAGCAGTGAAATTTAATTTATGGTAAATGTGTTACGAATAGGGAACTGAAACAAGGGACTGTAAAAATGTCATTTTCGAAATTTGCATAATTTTTCTTTTTTTACAGTTTTCAGTTTTATTTAATATTATCACTCATTATTTCTCACCAAACCCTTGCCTAATATTTATAGCAGTAAAATATGTGGTGCTCCAAAGATCTGCTACCAATGTACACATTAGACTAAAATGTTCCCATTAAGGTTTCTCCAGCCACTATTGTATTGTTGGTAGAACTCTCGGTAACATACTTACTTTTAAATACCTTATTCACGGTTACAAATCAAGATCCACTTGTTAGGCATAATTTGAGTACAATCCTAGTTTTTATTGGTGCTGGGGAACAAGTTCAGCAATTCGGAACCCCTACAATGGTCATCGATAACTCCAGTATGCAGGATTACTGTAGTATTATAATTAATCTCTAGATAATCAAATCAAATATAAACTTTATTCGGATTATTACGATCCATAAAAGCATTACAATTACAATTAAAAAATCTTTCAAAGGGATCTGGTTTACCAATTAATTAAAAAACAGAAAAGGAATTACAGTACTGTTAAAGGTTTTTCCGATGTCTATATATACATTTCAGAAAATTAAGGACATGGTAGCATGTGGCTTCGGTGTCCAAAAGCTGCAAACTCAACATGGCTGCTCTGCATTGTCTAAGACCCCAAGATTTTAAAAGGGTCAGTAGCCAGAGTTTGCGGTGTTCCTGATAAAATTTGCAGAACAAGACTGTGTGAATGGAGGATTGACTTGATATCCCATCACATGGACATGGAGGTAAATTTGAGTCCCACACATTTGGCGTTGGGAAGGCCACCAGTTTATGAAATATGTTCAGTCTGAATCTTATCAGGAGAAATCGTTCAAAGGTACCAATGTCAAGATTTAAGTACGGCTGCATTGAAAGAGTAGATTGGACCAGCGTAGCATGCTGCACCGACTGTTTTCCATCTTCTGCCCGAAGTCTCAAATTTGTCAAATGATCCAACGCTCGCTTTTTTAAATTATCGTTTGCGAGTTCTCCAATTTTTTCGGGATTAAGATAATATTTTTCCAATCCAAGGTCGCTAAGAAAGGTCCGGATATAAGCCAGCCATTTGATTTTAAAAGCGTGGTCCAGAGACATTGCATCCGCCAATATTGTTTTTGTGAGGTCGTTTGTGTCTGACACCCAAATACGTCGCCAAAGTAGAAGTGGTTGGATTTTGGCAAGATCTTCAATATATGGTGCCCCTAATTCTAAGTGGCAGGCGTAAACGGAGGAAGTTTTGGGGAAAGATAGGATAAATCTAAAAAACTTATTTTCTGCGATTTGCAGAGAAGTGACGTCCGTGTGTCCCCATAGTCCTGCTCCATATAAGGCTGTAGATTGGCACTTGGCTCTATATATGGTTAGCAGTTCTCTGGGTGGACGTTTTCCTAATTTTTGAGAAAACGACACCAAAGCTGCTAGTGCTCTTTTAAAACAATGATTTCTGGCTTCTACTGCTGGTTTCCAGGAGAGTTTATTGTCTATCATGACCCCCAGATAACAATAATCGTTTGTTGAGTCAATTTTTTGACTGTCGAGGTAGATGGATTTTTGCTGTTTTTTCCCGACCCCAGCCTTCATTACGAAAGTCTTTTTTACATTTATATGGAGGTCAAGAGTTCTCATATACTGGGAGTATCTGTTTAGGGACCTTTGGAGTTCACGGGGAGTTTGTGCGAGGAGGACGGCGTCATCCGCATACAGCAGAGCGGGGATCGGGCGATGTTTGGCCCTTGGGAGGTCACGGGCACCCTTTAGTAGCTCAACCTCCAAGTTGTTGGTGTAGAGGGAGAAAAGAAAGGGTGCCAGGACGCATCCCTGTCTGACCCCACGCTCTACTGTGAAGGACGCCGTCAGTTCTCCCTTTGTCCCGTAGCGAACTCTTGCGGATGGGTTGGAGTAGAGTTCCCTTAGAAAGTTCAGGAGTGGTTGGTCTACCCCCATCTGTGCTAGAAGGGACCACAATTTTGTGTGGGAGACGCAGTCGAAAGCCGCGGACAGATCTACGTAGGTCATATAAAGTTTTGCTTTCTTTGCATGCACGTATTTTCCGAAAATTATTGATAAATTTAGGGCTTGCTCAACAGTACCTAGTCCTTTTCTGAATCCGAATTGGAGGTCGGATAGGACACCTTTTTCTTCCGCCCAATCCTGTAGTCTTTCTAGTATCACTCTTCCTGCTATTTTCCCCAGCGAGTCCAACAGGGAGATTGGGCGATAGCAGGCGGGGTCCATACGATTACCTTTTTTGAAAATCGGCACCATTATGGACCTGGTCCAAGACTCTAAAATTCCTATTTTTGCCGTAGCGCTACAGACCCTTGTTAGAATTGGTGCCCAAAGATCTGTATGATGTTTAAAAAGGTCTGCCGGGACACCATCCGGCCCTGGAGCTTTCCCTTTTTTGGTAGAGTTCAATGCCACAAGAATTTCAGGAATTTCGAATTTTATATCTATTGGATATGGTGGGAATGTTTTTTCGCCTTCTTCTAGCTCTTGGTCATAAGTTGGTTTTTGAAAGATGCTAGTGAAATGTGATACCCAAGTTGCAGCGTCTATGGCGGCTTCGATTTTTGGGCCAGTGTCGTCCGCCAAAAAAGGAGTTCTAATAATTCTCCAGAAGGCTGTCGAATTTTTTTCCTGGGCACTAGTATGGAGTTCGTGCCACAGCGCTTGCTTCAGTTCCTCTTTCCTCTTTTTCCTTGTTTTTAGGTATTCGCTCCTGAGAGTGGCTATTGTTCTGGAATCCCTATCGTTATTATTTAAGGCTAACTTTAGTTTTGTATGAGCCTTAGTGCACTCTTGATTGAACCAGCCAGTGGTCCGGGATGAGTCAAATTTTTGTTTTCTTGTAAGTAGCTTTTTTGTTTTTTCCATAATTTGGGCGAAGTTAGTTAGAAGCTCCGTGTCATTAGTAGCTATATCCAAACAGGTTTCAATTTGGGGGTAAACTGACCTTATTAGTTCTTTGGTGAGTTCATCTGGATTGATCCTCTCCCACTTTATGGTATACCCATTTGCTTTATCCACGTTGATATTTTCCTGAGTCAATGCGTTTGCTATTATTGCTGGAGAACATTTTTGATGAGTTAGTGAGACTTTCAGAGTTAGTATTGCGTGGTCACTTTGGGAATTCGGTAGTACTTCAAAGTTCTTTACTCTTGATTGCAGAGAGGCTGATATGATTATAAAGTCTACCGTGGTTTGATGACCTCTTCCTATATAAGTAGGTGCAAGTGAGTTTTCCCCATAGTCCAGGGTGTTTACTATCTGGAGATCCAGATCGGATAGGAGATCATTCATTTGCCTTCCCATTTTGGTGTGCGAGAAATGGGTAAGTAAGAGGCCATCTTCTGTCACCATGCCTGGGCATTTTCTTTTTAGTTGGGTACAGGCGTGAAGGTTGAAGTCGCCTGCCCATACTATTGTTGCCGGGCCTCCTTCTCCTTGCTGCATTCTAAGGGTAGTTAATGTTTCATGGAGATGGGCCAAAACTCTCTCTAAGTCCAATTCATCCAGATTATTATAAAAGTTGATAATGATCATCGACTCTCTTTTCTGGAAATAAAGACCTAGGATCTGCAGGTTTGGTGCCAGTTCAATAACCTTTGTTCTAACATTTTGAATAGTGTTAGCTATATAAATACACAGACCTCCCTTTGGTCTGCCTATATGTCCCGACTGCGCGAGAGACGAGTACGTCTTGTACCCCTGCAGGTGATATTCTTGTAGTGACCATGTCTCCTGTATGCATAATACTTGGTGGTTAAGCGTATGGTACAGGATTGTCCCATCCTCTATTTTTGTCCTTAAACCAGCGATGTTCCACGAAATCAAGCTCAGGTTTGTTAAGCTGCCATCTGGGCTTTTTGTTCTTTTTAGTTTCACGGGAGTAGGTGGAATCTCTCGGTCTGGAGGGACTGATGGGAGTTCGACGGGTTCCATACGGTCTGTATGGTTTTGGGAATATTCCTGAGATTGTGGTGGTCAATCGACGCAGTCCAGGGGACTATATCTGTTTGCTAAGTGGAGGCCGTTCCAACTGTCCCAGCGTGTGGGGTCGTTGTGCTTTATCCGATGGTCCTGTCCACTCCATTCATTCATGTCTCTGCCTTGGTGGTTTGGGCCTAGTGGTTTGAATGGGGGAAGCCATCCTTGCCGCGGCTGTTGCCATAAGTGGGTGTTATAGTGCGTGGATTGCTGAGGTTGCCACCATTGTTGGGTGTTGTGATGTGACCATGGAGGTGGGTTTTCAGGAGGTGGGGTAACAAAGGGAATGGGTTGGGGAAATAAGGCAGGTGGATGCCACTGAAAAGCTGGATACTGTAAGTTTTGCAAGGATCTTGGCCTATCTGGGTGGTGTTGGGGATGATACATGTTGTAATCGGAGGGGTTTATAAGGCTGGTGTTTATTGAGTGTGCGAACGAGGAGAAATTTTTCCTTGTGGTTGGAGGTAGGAAATAGGACAAGGGAAGGGGATTTATTTGTGTGGCCGGTCCTCTATTGGACGAATTGCAAATGTAGTTTGCTGCCCCTATCTCCCTGAATTTGATGCTGATGACGTCCCCCGCTATTGCCTTCGTGCTTCTACCAACCCAATCTCCTCTACGTGCAGAGAAGATGTCGCCCCTAATGTGGGCGGGTAGTGGTCTATGGAGTTGGAGCCACTGGGCACATTTGTTCCTCAGCTCTGCGAAGGTTTCTCTTGCGCCCTCCTTCAGTGGGGGAACTGCTGTTAACACCACCACGAAGGGAGAAGCTTCCGGGGGTAAGTTGATTATTTTGGGCCGAGGTTGCTTGGTCTTCAGATCTGATGGTTTTTCTTGGGAGGGGGTCTCTGCTGGAATGGTGGAATTTCCTTTCGTTTGCCTGTTATTTGTTTTTGATTGACCTTCTGGACCTGTTTGCGTGGCGGAGGGAGGATCTACCGCATCCGAGATGTTTTTGGGGGCATCCAGATTGGTCCCTTTTTTGACTAATGGATGTGTTACTGCCGCTTTTTTGGTTAGTGAGATATTAGACTTGTTTATTATGCTAGTTATTTGTTTGGCACTGGATGGTTTTTTTTGAGGTATTTCCTGTGCTCCCTGCATTGGGGCGGAACCATTCCTGCTTGGTTTACAACTACATTTGGTGTTGATTAATGACGTAAGTCTGTCCAATTTTGATATGAGTGGTTTGATCTGCGCTGTGATTTTTGCCTCAAGGTCGGATTTTAAATCCATAACCATGTTTTCCACCCAGCAGGGGATACCTGCCGAGGAATTTGGGGTAGGTGTGGTCAAATTATGGTTCTTTCTTTTTATCTTTGGTTTTTCCTTGCTGATTGGCATTGCCTTGGAGTTGGTGGAGATAGTTTCCCTTATTTTTGTTGTTTCTAGGATCGTTTCTGGGTCAGGTGGTACAGAATTACTGACGGCACTCTGGTCTAATTTCTCGACCGGTGATTGGCAGGCTTCTAGGTCTGGGGTTGCGTCGAGATCGACGTATGATAGATCAGAGTCCGATTGGGTTACGGACAAATCGACGGAATTTGGAACGGTCAACGTAG
Source organism: Lissotriton vulgaris (assembly GCF_964263255.1). Lineage (NCBI taxonomy): Eukaryota > Metazoa > Chordata > Amphibia > Caudata > Salamandridae > Lissotriton > Lissotriton vulgaris. Next base: position 27,251 of record NW_028250364.1, on the reverse strand, counting down.
GAGCAATGTTTATTGGAAGTGGCAGGGAGCAGTTATTAGCTACCGGGTGAACGGGAGAATTTGCAGTGGCAAGTGAACCGAGCGAAGATCGTTTTGCCTGCATGAGGTCCAAAGAGACTCTTTTCTCCAGTAAGATGATGCTTTTGTCGATGGTATCATTGACCCTGGATATAAAGAGGTCTATAGGGCCGGTTACTTGCGTCACCAGAGCCACTTTCTTAGTCGCGCTTCTTGTTTTGGGACGCATCTTGAGTCCCAATGATGTGCGTTTGTTTTCGTGGGGGGCTAGGGGGTCGACGTAGAGTTCAGGTTGACAGGGCCGTGGCCGTCCTCTGCCGTCCTCGAACGGCCTCAAACGGCCCTGTCTTTGCCCTGTCTTCGCCCGAGCTGCGTCCCGCGCTGCGGGAGAGAGCTGTTGTTATGTAGGAGGCGTAAAGGGCGGGGGGCGGGCCAGCAGGGAGAGCGGACCGGAAGCTCTTCCTTGGTCTTGCAGGGACTTCTGGGAAATGAAGTCCCCACACGCTCGCAGCCCCGCTGGTCCCTCGCGCCCCTTACCGCCTTGCTGTCTTTCTGCAGGTGTCCTCGCCTCTGTTCCTCTGGATACTGCCTCTACCAACACCCACCGACGAAGCGGCACCCGCGGAGCGGGTGCGGCGAGAGGTGGGCTGGGAGGCTGATGCGCTGTTTGCCTGGTACGTGTCCTCTAGGGTGGAGCTTTCCGCTTGAGTGCAGAGTAGGTAGGTGTCCCCTCTCTAGATAAACAGAAGATTCAGTGAAAATCTATGTACTCTCACCCAATGCATTTTATCAAGTCTGGTTCGTCTCCATCCTCTCATTTCACAATATGTTCGATGGTTTCTGTGGGGACGCATTGGAAATGCTCTTTTATCAAGATACAGGTTATCTGCGTTTGGCTGGTAACTCCGTGTCAGTGCTTCTTGGAAGGCAAAGCACCTTCTCTCAATTGTGATCATGAAGCTTGCGAATGTTAACAGGGCCGGATTAAGGGGAGTGTGACTGGTGAGGCCGCACTGGGTGCTGACCTGGGGAGCCGGGAGGGGCGCTCTGTGTTTAGCAGTAAATTATGATTTAAAGACACCTGCTGCAGAGTTACTTGTGCATCCAGTTTTCAGACAGAATTAAAAATGTCAAGATAACTCTTGTGATAATTTCCCTGGCTAGAGAGAGAGAGAGATCAAAGGGGCATATTATCAAGCCTGTGCGCTAAAATTATCGCCGCTTTATCGGCCGAAAACGGCCGATAAAGCGGCGATAATTTTAGCGCACAGGCTTGATAATATGCCCCAACGTTTTTTCTAGTGGCTGTTTTCACTACCAGAAAGTAATGCAGAGGGCTAATATGCCTGCTGCAAGGATCTCTTACCATGCAGCTCACTGGTATGTATTTTATGTGGATAGCTGAGTGGATCACTGCCACAGATATCCTTTTGTCACCGCTATTCATACAATACAACCGTAATATGGAACAGTGATACTTACGAACTGTAATCAAAGAGCTGCATGCATAAAATAGATTAGGACGTTAAGCTTTTTCCCCCAGTCTTTTATTATCTATTTGTAATGTTGCTGAAACATGCATGTTTGGGTAGATATATATTCTTATTAGCAAAGTCAGCCTTTATCAGTACTTTCAAACAAATTAAATGTATGGGCGAGAGTGTCTATGGAGACCTGCGGGTAAGCCAAAAATGATTGTAGCAGCAGACACCAACAGTGCTAAAGCTGAGCCTAAATGTTAAAATCCATCTGCTAGCAGTCCTAATGGCCCTGGTGTATGTATAATGTTTTGCTTTCAAGCCAAAGTGGGATATACCAGTACCAGCAGAAATGTGACAATTTGAAGTTTAGCTTCTTAACTCTATTTTTCACTGCTATGCAGTGTAGAAAGCTTCTAGCTGACCTGGTACATTTTGTTTTCTTTCCATCTCTCTACATCAAATAGATAGGTCGCCTTGCATGAAGGGAATTCGGGCCACATGCCTCATGCATTTTATTGGTCGCACACAGTCCGATTCACAGAATCAGGCCATTTACGACGGATGAATGCATTTTGGTATGTATTAATTCCAATTTGCGATTTGGTATCATGTTACTGAATCACAATTTGAAATTACAAATACATACCAATTTGATATTAGAAAGGGGCATGTTTAGGGTGTCCCTTCCTAATACCAAATCGCCATGGACCACTGCCTGCTCTTAAGAAATGAAAGAAATATTTTCATTTATCTTTTTTTAAAACAAACCATTTCCTTTAAGGACCTCATCAGGCATCCACCCCTATTATTTTAGTGATTCCAAATGGGTCACAAATTACGACCTACCTCTTTAATATTCATGCGGTAGATAGATTTGTGACCCTCTTGAAATTGCTAAATGAAACTCATGGAGTTTCATACATTAGGAATAACAATTACCTAATTGGGATTAGCAGAAATTTGCAAGCAGGTAATTGCTATTTTCAACATTTATACCAGTGTAATATGGATTGGAATTCGACATAATAGTCAGTCAATCCAAAATGTTTATTTTTGTCGTTTCGTTCCAAAAAAACATGCAGTATATAAGAAAATATAGTACTATAATAAGAAAAAAAACTTAAAATATTTCAAAAGATTACATTAAAATACAGTACATATTCATTTGATGTAAACGGTAAGTTATAAGAGCCTGGAATTTTAAAGTTTTGGATTTAAATGCACATGGTCAATGTATGTTTCGATTCTTTACTGTGTACCCCTTCAATACATGTATATCATAGAAATAGTTTTTCATGATTTGATCATTGTGTACAAATGTTTTCTTTAGACTTAAAAATATGATAATTTGTTGTATTTTTGTTCAATTGGGTTAATTCTCTTTGTCACTATTCAGACAAGCTAGTAATTACCAATTTAAAAACAATGATTTTTTAAATGACTCCCTTGTTGGACATTTCCCCTTACTTTAGTGAACTTAGGCTGTCTTCCCAAGCATGTTTGTCTCAGTTTCAAATGTAGATATAGTCACTCAGTTGGAGGACTACGAGCCTTGCACAGCAGTCTTATATGCTATCAACTTCCCTTCACAAAGTTGCAGGAGGTGGATTTAGCACAGTTAGTGCACTAAACATTCATGAAATACACCTTTTCTTGATCATCATGTGACTGTCATAGGTGCTGTTAGTAGACGTTCAATAGGCATGCTTTGGTATTTCCCAGAATGTTGAAGGAGGTGGTTACTTCACAGGTAGCAAAAACGTATTAAACTTTATTTACATTTGTGAAGGTTGTTGTAGAACCAACCTGTTTGGCAATATATGTGTAGAGGATTCCTTGTTGTGTGTTTGTATGCATGTTGGTTGATAACTGGGTGAGAGTTGAATGTATTCGGTCCTTGAATGGTCATTTTTTTTTATGCAAGTTAACTCAAGTGTTGAGTCGGGCCTTGGACTGGTGGAATGACGATGTTGTGTTTGGTGCATGAATGATGTGTGAATGGCTTATGAGGTTGTTGGTGCCTTGCTGTGGCTTTATAGCTCTCCTTCAGTGAGTTTGGTTTTAATGTTCCAATACTGTAATTAATCAACCAACGCTCCTATCAGGAGTGGAATCTGGTGCGTCCACGCCACGGGCATCGAGAAGAAGACCATCTCCAGCAGCGTGGCCAGAGCAGGCCAATCCGAGGCTGCAGGGCGTGGAGCGAGACGACTCGCCACGCCCAGCACTCGGTGTAGATGAATTCAGGGAGAGAGTGTGATGCAGCGGTAAGTAGGAGGATGAAGCCAGGCAACTACGCTACCAAGGTGCTACACTGGGAATCTACAAGGAAAGCAAATGTAAACCCCAGCAAAGGAGAAAGGTCTACCGAGGGAGGCAGGCACCTCCCAGCCATAAGTGCTTGCAAGGAGATATAGAGTATTACAGTAGTCCAGTCTAGACATGACAAGAGACATGTTGTTCTGGCTACTTCTGGCAGATAAGAAAGAATTTTTTTCAGGGATGTTAAGGTACTGATGCACTGTCCTGCCAAGCTTGTAATTTTGCTTTCAAATTACATTTTAGAATAAAACCAAATGCCTAGATTCTTCACTTTAGGCTTAGGCGTAGGAAAAGGTTGTTTACCTGGGACCAGTTCCTTGGTTTTACCTGTATTTAATCTGAGGCAGCTGAGACTCATCCAAACTCCTACCTCAGTTAAACATGACCAGAATTGTACTGCCCGTTCGACAGAGTTTTGGGACAATTCTATTGTTTCACAGCTGTTCTAATAGGAGGCAGTGGGTATCAGTATCAAATGCTGTACTGAGGTCCAGTAAAAACAATGCAATTGTCACCCTTCTGTCCCCAGCTTGGCATGTAGATTCTGAAGCAAACAGAAGAGCTGATTCTGTTCTGTATAGAGGACAAAATCCTGATTGAGTCCCATGCAGGATATCGTTTGGGTCTAAGGCTGACAGTGGTGTTCAATCAATCAATCAATAAGTGGTTTTATAGAGCGTGCTACTCCCCCGCAAGGGTCTCAAGGTGCTGGGAGGGGAAGCGGCTCCGGGTCAGTTGAAGAGCCAGGTCTTGAGGTCCTTCCTGAATGTGTGGAGGGTTTGGGGTAGCATCTAATGTTGACCGGGAGCTTGTTCCAGGATTTGGCTGCTAAGTAGGAGAAAGGAGAAAGCTCTCCTCCCGGTTCTGTTTCTGCGGATGCGGGGGACCTCTGCCAGAGCGAGGTCAGCAGAGCCGAGGTTCCTCTTGGGTGCGTGGAAACAAACTCAGTTTTTGAGGTATTTGGGTCTGATATTGTTGACGGATTTGCAGGCGTGGGTGAGGAGCTTGAAAGTGATTCTTTTCTCAACGGTGAGCCAGTGGAGGTTTCAGAGGTGTCGGGTCATATTTTTGTGGCATAGAGTACCTAGAATGAGCCTGGCTGGAGCGTTCTGGATGGTTTGGAGTTTGTGTATGAGAGTTTTGTTGATTTCAGAGTTGAGGGAGTTGCCGAAGTCTAATCTGTTGGTTATGAGGGTGTGGCTGATGGTCTTTCTGCAATCGGGTGGGATTCATCTATTGGAAGGTCTTGCAGAGGATGCGGAGGCAGTTGAAACGGATGGACGCGACGGCGTTGATCTGGCAGTTCATAGAGAGGGAGGAGTCGAGGACTATGCCGAGGTTCCGAGCGTGGTCTTTAGGGGTGGATGTGCTCCCGAGGGTGGAAGGCCACCAGGTATAGTCCCAGGCGGAGGTGCAGGGTCCCAGGATGAGAACCTCGGTCTTCTCAGAGTTCAGCTTTAGGCAGCTGTCCTTCATCCAGGCGGCTACATGTCTCATTCCTTATTGGAAGCTGAGTCTTGTGATTTCTGGGTTCTTGATAAGGGAGAGAATGAGCTGTGTGTCATCGTCGTAGGATATGATGCTGAGTATTTGTTGTCTGACGAAGGCGGCGATGGGGGCCATGTAGATGTTGAAGAGCGTCAGGCTTAGTGAAGTTCCCTGAGGTACTCTGCAGATGATGTCAGTGGGGTCTGAGAGGAAGGGGGGAGTCTGATCCTCAGTGTTCTGCTGGAGAGGAAAGTTTGCATCCATTCGAGGGCGGACCCCTATATTCCTACGTTGTGGAGCCTGGGGTTAGCGTGCGATGTGAGACGTGTCAAAGGCTGCGGAGAGTTCTAAGAGGATGAGGGCTGTGGTTTGCCTCTGGTCAAACAGCATGCGGATGTCATCAGTGGTGGCAAGGAGGGCAGTCTCGGTGCTGTGGTTGCTGTGGAAGCCAGACTGGGAGGCATCTAGGATGGAGCTTTCTTCGATGAAGGCAGTCAGTTGGGTGTTCATAAGTCTTTCAGTTACTTTGGCTGCGAAGAGGAGAAGAGCGATGTGCTGGTAGTTCTTCAGGCCAGTTAAGTTGCCCGTTGTTTTCTTGAGGAGGGGGTTGACCTCTGTGCGCTACCTGTTGTCTGGGCAGATGCCGGATAAGAGGGAGGAATTGATTGCTTGTCCTAGTTCTGGTACAATGACTGTGGTAGCCCTGTAGAAGATGTGAGGGGGCTGGGTTGCGTTGGGGCTCCTGAGTGCATCTTCATTATGGTAGAGGATATGAGTTCAATGGACGCAGGTGCCCAGGAGGAGAGGATCAGTTTCTCTGCAGTGGTGGGTGGTGTGGTGTTGTTTTTTGCTGGTTCGCTGAAGTTGTCGTAAAGGGCTTTGATCTTGAGGTGGACGTTGGAGCTGAGTTTGTTGCAGAGTTCCCGGGAAGGTGTGACGTCAGTAGCTTCGCATGTGGGTTTTGCGAAATGCTGAATGACGCTGATCAGTTCCTTGACGTTCGATGAGTTGGTCATGACTTTGTCTCTGATGAAGGTCGTTTTAGCGTCCCTTTTTCGCTGGTGGTAGTCTTTCAAGGTGTTTTTGTAGCTGTTCCATTCCTCTGTGGTATCTGGCTCCTCCAGGTTTTCTCCAGTTGTATGCAGGTGTGTCTGGCTTCTTGGAGTCCAATGGTGAACCAGGCGGCCCTCCAAGGGTGTTGATTGGTTTTGCAGTGGGGAGGTGCCAGCTTGTTGGTGCATCCGATGATCCATTGGTGGAATTCCCCGGCTGCTGAGTTGGTGTCAGTGGCGGCCTTAGGGGGGGGTCTTGGAGAAGGGCGGCATTCAGGTTCTCCTCAATGACCTTACTCCAGTTCCATCACTGGGGACGTGGGGCCGGCTTGGATGCGGTGGTGGTGTTGAAAGTGAAATTGACGCAGTGGTGGTCCGTTCAGAAGGGCTGGGTAGTGTGGCTGAAGCTGATGTTTGATCCTCCCACGAAGATGGGGCCGAGGGTGTGGCCTGCTGTGTGGGTGGGAGAACTGACAAGCTCTTTCAGTTCAAGGATGGCGAGGTTCTCGAGGAGTGTGGTGGAGTCAGGATCCTGGCTGTTTTCGAGCTGGAAGTTCAGGTCCCCGAATAGGATGTAGTCTGTGGAGGTGATGGCGTGGGGTGCAGCAAGCCCAGCCATGGTGGTTGCGGGCTAAGCACGGGGTACTGGTGGTCTGTAGATGAGGGTGTCGTGTAGCATGGTGCTGGGGCTAGATCTGGAATTGGAGGTGTCCCATGTTGGAGTTTGGATCGCTCATGCTGGATGTGGAAAGTCGGAGGGGGGTCTTGTGCACGATGGCGATTCCTCCTCCTGGGTGGTAGAGTTCCCTGGGAGTCCACTTCTCATAATTGGCTACAAGTAGGAACAATCTCAGCTCTCAGGTCTCCACAGAGGTCACAGAAATCAGGTCCTGTTCTCTTCTGTTCTGCTACTGGCCCCAAACTTGTGATGATGTCTTCAGTAATAGATTCACTAGACAGTAGATTAACTTGACTTCCTGAACACTCCTTCAGCAATTGGTAAAAACGTTTCCAAGGGCAAACCTTCTTACTTTTGAAGCATATCATTTTTTCCCTTTCTGCAAAGTATCCCACTGTGCACCATTCTGAGTAAAATTCAACAAGACAGAATTATTCTGTCCCTGGAGGGAGCTGTTCAAGTCACCCCTGAGGATGTGTCTAAGGTAATATGCATTTACCTTCAGCTTAGAGACCCCAAACGTATCCAGAAGTGAGCTCCATCCCCCACTGAGACAGACATCAGGACTGCTAAAGTGTATCCTTGGATCAAAACACATTTCCCCTCTAGGCTTCCCTTATTGGTGAACTGTAAATGGTAAGGAAGTCCACAATACCTGTGCACTAAAAATAGCCTTTGGGGTGACAGTCGCTCCAGGAAGATGCCAACCTTAATGTTGTACATGTTCCACTTTTAAATAAGAATCCTACCTCATGAGCATTTTACTTTTCATGCCTTTCATGTATTTCCTGTATTAAATACAATACACTAAGAAACTGGGCTGTTGGCAGAGCTCAACTCAGGCAACAACCACAAACCTTCTCAAGGGGAACCACAAAAGTCATAAAATTAACCTGTGATTAACCTTTTGGTAGCTTGACACAAAACAGTTAAGCTTAACTAAGAGTCAAAACAAATATACAGAAACAAGAAAAATACCAAACCAATTTAAGAAAATAGAGTATATTGTATTGAATAAAATGATACCAGAACAACACAACTCCAAACAGTAGAACTGAAGGTATTACATTTTAAAGTTTTAAGTGGATATAATGCCTAAATGAACTAAGCATCACATGAGTGAATCTGCTAGACCTGGGGGAAAGTCCCAAAATCATGCTTAATGCGATGGTGCCTGGGCTGGATGCATAGATTAGATTAGTTCCACATAATAGGTTACTTTTTCAAAGTCTGATGCAAAGAGTTCCATTCATGGTGGGGGAGTCTGCAAGGAGTAAAGAGAGAGTTTTAGATGACCATCACTGTAGTGCAAAGAGCAGACTGTGCGGATGGTCCTTGCTGGAGCTTTTCATTAGCAGTCACAGCTGGCTGCCTTGGTTGTAGTGTGAAGTGCAGATCTCGCATTGCTGGTGATCGCTGGTGGTCGCTGTAGTGCAAAGAGCAGTGTTGGCAGTCATCTTGGGCAGCAGAGTAATAGCAAGGATGGCCGGTTCTCTGTCACAAAGACTCCAAAACGTCAATATTTCATATTTCACCAGCTGAAACCACCCAAGGGTCCAAGACCTGTGGACACTCCTCATGGTGATCAGAAACACACTCTAGCAGATGGCAGCAAGACTCAAGCAGGACCAATTTCTGATCCAGGCATGGCCAGTGAAGTAGATCAGCTACACAGTTGCAGGGAGGTCTTTGGAGCTTGTTGTTCTGTATAGCTTGGACATAGGTCAGATGACTGACCTTTGGTGTCAATCACAATAGCCTAGGATGAAGGAGCAGGTCTAGTCTTTCTTCTCAGAGAGCACACCAGTCCTCAAGCAGCAGGGCAGCCCTCTGGGGGACAGGGCAGTCCTCAAGCAGCAGACCAGTCCTCTGGTAGAAGCAGGGGAATCCTCTGGCGAGCAAGATGGCCTCAAGCAGCAGGGCAGTCTGTTGGGGACAAGGCAGTACTTTTTTCTGTAATGGCCAAAGGACCAGGAGAGAACTGAATAGTGGCTCTGGAGGTCCAATATTTAAACCTGTTGTCAGCCTTTGAAGTGGGAGATTCCCTATTATACCCTCACAAGGGGACCCTGGAAAGTTCTTCCCTTCCTCTGTCAAGGCTCCAAATCGTCTGGGGAGGCAAAATAGCCTGTAGGGCCTACTCTAGGGGAGACTGATAAGTATTTAAAAGGGAGATTTAGTTCTAGCAAAAGGTTTATTTTATATGACGGAAATGGCAGTTTAAAACTGCACTACAGGCTGCATATCAGGCCTCAGACACTTTTTAAAAGGCTACTTCAGTGGCAGACACAATATATATGCTGCAGGCCCACTAGCAGCGTTTATTTCACAGGCCCTGGATACACGTACAATTACAGTAAGCCACGTGTATCATGTTTTAGGGAGAGAGCACAAGCACTTTAGTTAACTACAAAAGGAACTTTGACAGACCTGCCCACGCTCCTTTGGATTGTTTGCTGACGGTTCTCTCTGCCATCGGACCCCCCTGCCTGCCTCCCGCCGTCCCGCTGGTTTCACCATCTCGCCAGCGCGACCGCCGAGCAGAGTGCGGCCTGGGGGCCACAACCTCCAGCAATCCCTGCGGCTGACGCATCATAAGACCGCACCAGGAGGCACACAAAAGTGATGTAAACCCCTGCCGAGGATGGAACTTTGACAGACCTGCCCACGCTCCTTTGGATTGTTTGCCACTGGTTCTCTCTGCCATCTGACCCCCCTGCCTGCCTCCCGCCGTCCCGCTGGTTTCACCATCTCGTTAGCGCGACCGCCGAGCGGAGTGCGGGCTGGGAACCACAACCCCCAGCAACCCCTGCGGCTGACGCATCATACGACCGCGCCAGGAGGCGCACAAAAGCGGTGTAAGCCCCGTCTCACGGGACGCGAGCGGGAAGCCGGGCAAAGGGCGGGCCCGTTGTAGCCCGTTAGAGACCGTTTTAGACCGGACCGGGCCCCCCCCTCTTAATCTGTACATCTTTTGCTACCTCATTATACAAACATTCTGTATCTATGCTTTACTTTTTCGTATTATACTGTATTAGCTGATATTTGTTAAGCATACATTTATATCAGTGCATAATATGTCTACGAGGGGTAGTAGGAGTAAAACGGCTGTAGGTGGAGAACAGATCATAGGTAATTTGGATAATTTTCTTATAAGGGCAAATAAAGCCGTAGACCAAGGGATCATTCTCCTGGAACGCAGAGTTTCTCAAGATTTAGTTCTGGCCAACCGCTCATCCTTGGGACCCCTCGCATCCGGTAGAACACCAGTACATGTTCATGATGCTGGTTCCCTAGTTGATGTTCGGGCTGAAGTACATAGTATACCAAACACAGTTGATTTGTCTGCATCACAACTTTTGTCAAGCTCACAACTAAGCCTGGCTTTAGAAAGGTCACCAGAATTAGTAATTAATCTTAGATCTGATGAATTAAGCAAAAGGCAATCAAGGGGAAGAAGGGAGGGTGCCATACAGAAACAAAAGAAACAGACAAAAGCACAAACAGCTAAGGAGAAATGTGCTTCTAAGAAAAAGCAATCAATAGTAACAGACCACCCCCCAAAGAATGGTCATGGAAATTCCCCCCAGATGCGAGAAATAAGGCCCCGGACACAGAAAGTGTAAAGGCTTCGGGTACGTGGGAAGGAACATGCAACCACTGTGATACAAACACTAAACTACTAGCTAAAATTGGGGAGCTTTTTAATACCTATTTGTCCCCAATAGAGACAAGACTCGCACATATAGAAAAACAATTGGTAGGACTGAGTGCCCACCCCAAAAACGCTCCTAGGAAACCACAGAATACAAATAACGAAGGGACAATAACATCTGGGGGGACAGAACTTAGAAACAACAAACCGATAGACTCACTACCTAAGAAAATGAGTGTACAAGTAGCAAAAATAAATGTAAAGGTAAAGACCCAGACAGCCAAAGTGAATACACCAGTAAACCCAGCCGCTCCTATTATACCTAAAGATACCCCACCTAAGGTCCCTCCAACATTAATAACTTCAACATCTACAGAAAGGGATCGGAAGAGGGGAGAAAAAGAGCACAGACGAAAAGTCAACTTGCCTCCAGAAGCAAGTCCACTAGTAGTAGTCATGACTGGGGTCCCAGAGGTGGCAGATCATATAGTTGAATCCAGTTGGTCATTAAAAAATAAAGTACAATACTGGCTCAACACTAACCAACCCCTACCCCCCCCACTGCTCAAGTAGGATTCTAAGTGTGCGCAGAGAACCCTGGTTGGGAGAAGAGCGGAAAAGTATCCAGGGTGACTGTGCCATAATTAATTTTGAGGACCCGCACACTGTAGATTATATATGTTCCTGGAGAACACAAGGGCGCTATAAAAACAAAAATATTGAAACCAAACAATTATCCTTCTTCTACCCCCCTAAGAGCCGTGTTTGGCTAGGTTATGACAGGGGTTGGAGTAGAATGGGTCATCGAGGCTGGGGAGAAGATTGGGGAGAGGACTGGGGAGAAGATTGGGGGGTCTGGGGTAGGAACATGGATAGAGACTGACCATTCATGGAAAATTTTATGGGGTTTCCAACTGCAAATAGGTACAGTTGTCTGGAGATGGTTGACTGACTGACAGCAACCACCGGATCTTCCAGATATCGGGAGGGGTCTAGAAAGTTCGATAGAAGAGGCAACCAGATGGCTAATAGGTATCAGATGCCCACTCCGGACGATAGGGAAGCAAATGTAATAGCAGTCTCCACAACGGAGTGCCCTTCAGCTTCAGCTACGTGGAATAATGCCTCACCTGAACAAAGCTTTTTAAAAGAGGGGACCATAAATGATGAGAACATTGGTAAAGTTTCCCTAAACACTTCGATTAAAACCAATCTTGAGATCCTCAGTCAGAACGTTGCTGGGCTGGAACCAAGGCTATCGGACCCATATTGGCTAAAGATATTAGCTCATAAAGATATATTAATGTTCCAGGAGACATGGGCCACTACTGATCTCTACATAGAGGGTTTTCATTGTAATAGTGTAATTGCAACTAAAGCCGATTTCTGCAGACCAATGGGTGGGTTATTAACCGGTATTAGGATACTCGCAGGTGGCACTATTAAGATAATACCAACTAAAAGTCCTAATATACAGATCACTGAATATAAAAGAAAGGTTCCCATTTATGTGATTAATTTTTATAATAATGACTTTTATTCAATCCCAAACAATTTTTTTTTAGAACTTTCTAAGCTTTTGTCAGACGTTACTGAGTTATCGGATAAAAGCAAAAGGATTATCCTAGCCGGGGATTTTAATGCTAAAATTTCAAACTCTGAATTAACTGGGGTAAACACCCTAACCGATCGAGCAGCAAAAACGGGCTTAGAATTGGATTCCCTCATTTGTGAGCATATATTAACCAATATCATGGATGTAAGCCCTACCCCCATAACTAATTATGTCCGGACATTTAGAGGCAGAGATTATTCGACAACTATCGATTACATATTTATGTCATCTGAGCTTATTGACTGTTTAACAATGGCTAAGACAATAGAAACTGCCTTTGGGATCATAATGCACTAGTTGCGAACATTAGACTCGGGTCTTCCCCAGTGTTCGCCCGTGCATTAGGAGCTAGAGACATAATTCCTGTCACAAATAACTTAAGATTGAAATGGAGGGGGGTCGATAGTGGAAGCATAATCGATCAGGTAACAAACAAGCATCAACACCTGATCGACTCATGCACATTATCAGATGGGGACCACCTAAGGGTAATAACGCACTTTTCAAACCTGTGTACAGTTATAAAAACATTCTTAACTGTCCATAACCAAAGAACAGATACGGACCCTAAGTGGTTTGACAGTAAATGTTCAGCTGCAAATAGGGTTCTACGTAAGGCACTCAATGCTAAACCTAGATGCCAAACAGATGTTAGGGAGGCAGGAAAGTATAAATTAATAACAAGGGAACGTAAGGCAACTATTCTGTCAGAGCGCTGGGAGGAATTATCAGACTCAGCAGCAGGAAAGAAAGGATCAATTTTTGGGATTGCAGTAAAAAACATGCGTACCTTGGGAACCCAAATGTCGGTAATAAGCTGTACCATCCCGAGTAATCAGTGGGAAGACCATTTTTCTAAAGTGTATGCAACACCCCCAAATGTTAGCAGTAACTACATACCAGGACACATATGCCCTTTAGAGATTAGTTTAGGCGAGGTGATTGCGGCCATCAAATAAAGCCTTGGTAATAAAGCTCCTGGCCCAGATGGCCTTCCAATAGATATCATCAAATGGAAACCTGAACTTTGGGCACCTATTTTAAAAAATGTTTTTAACAGTCTGCCATTAGTGCCAATGCCAGACACATGGTCCATAAGTGTAATAGTACCTATATATAAGAGAGGGGAGAGAACAGATCCAATGAATTACAGACCCATTTCACTCCTAGATAATACTTTTAACATTCTGGGGCGAGTGTTATATAATAGAATTAATGATTGGGTAGATGAAATGGAGATCTTAGACCCCTGTCAAATGGGTTTTAGAAGTGGGGTTGGGACGACAGAGCAGTGCCTGAACCTAAATTTAGTAATTGGCAAATATACCATTGCTAGGTCGTCTTCAATCTACTTAGCATTTATGGACTTATCGTCCGCATTAGACCTAGTAAGTAGGTCCAAATTGTGGTCCATTCTTTTAGATTATGGCCTAGAAGAGCCCCTAGTAAACTTTCTGGCCTACCTGCATACCGACACCAAAGCACAAGTAAGGATCGGGACTGCGGGGGAAATATCAGGGCACATAAAGGTTGAGAGAGGAGTAAGGCAGGGGTGCATTTTAGCACCCCTGGTATTTATTATTTATATTAATGGACTCAACAAATCTCTAAAATCGGCAACTACGGATGTCCCAAAAATAAGGGGGGGTTTGCTACCAACTCTGCTTTATGCAGATGATGCGGTGCTCATGGGCCTTACACCGAATGCTTTACGCAGCTTGGTAAAAAAATGTTGCCAAATACATGGATAACCAAGATCTTAAAGTACATTTTAAAAAATCTTTTATTATGTCCTGTGGCCCGGGGAAAAGACAACTTAGTGTTATTTCGGTGGGGTCAGACAAACTTTATTCCACTAACACTTTTCCCTATTTAGGAATGGTTTTTGTTGCGAACGGCTCGTGGAGTGGACATTTGGTCCACGCCACGAGCAAGTTCTCAAAATCCATTAATTCTATTCTTAGCCGTTCACGGCCTAAGAAAGTTGGTGCCACTAGAGCAATTTTAAAACATTTTAAATTATAGTGCGTCCCAGTAGCAACATATGGGGCTGGGATTTGGGGTCTAGGTAAAACATCTAGTATTCAAACCGAGGAAAATCGTTTTTGTAGAAAATCCTCGGAGCCCCTATCTCTTCCTCAGAGTATATTTGTCACTGTGAATTGAATTTGTATTATATCTCAGATTTTATAGCATCGAGATCGGCAATGTTTTGGTTGGCTATTTGGAGGAATAAATTGGCCTCCCTAACCCATGAAATTATAAGAGATTGTCTTAACTGTGAGAAAGGGATGACAATACCGTGGCTCTCTGAAGTTCTTAAAAAACTCAGCAGCGTGGGTAAAGGTCATCGCTTTCATGACCCTAGTAAGATTGAGTCTAAAGACAAAACTGAAACTAAGCTCGCACTGTATGGACTTTATAGGAAAAATAGATTGGCGAGGGAGTTAACCAAATCGACTATTCAGGTCTATGTGAGCAAAAACCTGTATATACAACCAATTCCACCGTATCTTACACTGCCAATGACAAATTGGGAAAGATCACTCTTGTTTCGCTTAAGGGCAGGCACTGTTAGATTTTTATTAAGTTTCCCATTAGGTTATTCTTCGATAAGATCTGAAGATAAATTGTGCCCATGTGATGATATGAGTTCACAGAATGATTTACACTTTTTCTTTTCTTGTAAACTGTATCTAAAATACATCAAATGGTTTTTAGTCCCATATTTTAAGAAGCACAGACCACTTTCTTTGAATGAATCTTATCTGATGCTGCTAACTTTGAATAATGATGAACTGATATTCCACACCAGCACTTTTTTGAGAGTAATTGCCTATGTCCGAAAACAATGTAGCACCCCTAGTAAATTTTTGTATAATTGCTGCTAAATAACTTTTATCTTGTAACGTGTGTTGTTTTTAAATATATCTGAAATCATGGTTATTTTATTAATTGGGATTGTATATTTGTATTGCTTTTATAGATTTGAAAAAATTCGAATAAAGATTTTTGATGATGATGATGACTACAAAAGTGAATTTGCCATCGTAAATCAAGACATTTGCACATGTGATTTGAATTTATGCGTACAAATGGATTTGTTAATCTGGTTCCAGGTGTTGTGGAACTGCTTTTATTTTTTTAAATTGAGTCAGTCAGACTGGCTGGAATACAGTATATTTTAGTGCTTGTTGTGTTGTATTGCTCTCCTTGTTTTATTTTTTATATTTTATGGTGATTGCTGAAGCACTATTGTTAAGGTTCTTGTATTATTCTGCAAAGGGGTTGTGTTCTGTGCTCTCACTTTGTTATATTCTGTTGGGGTACATTGTGTGTGTGTGTGTGTCATGCGAGTATTGTGTAGCACGGTCTTGCTGTACTATTGCTTGTGCTTTCGTGTATTCAGGAATTCTTATGTTATTGTCACTGCCTTGTGGAGTTCCTCGAGGCTCATCCCTAAGTCCGACACTACTTAACATTTATGTGTCGGACCTTGCCAAAGTCATCAGGGCATACGGGATGAGCCTTACCTCCTATGCAGACGGCACTCAACTGGTCCTTGCCGTCAAGAATGACGGTCCCAAAATAGCCAACAACTTTAACCAAGGCATGCTGGCTATTGGAAGTTGGATGGCTCAGAATTGCCTGAAGCTGAACTCTGATAAATCTGAGGTTGTAATTTTTGGCAATTTATCCCCGGAGTGGTCCCCCCTCTGGTGGCCATCATCTATGGGCCAACCTCCGGACCCGTCCAACAAGGTGAGGAATTTGGGAGTCATTTTTGACAATCACCTTAACTTTCTCCCACACGCCAACCAAATCTCCTCCGCAGCCTTCCATAAACTGCGGCTCATTAAGAAGATCCTGCCTTTCTCACCGGAGAGTGCCGGAAAAACGCTGGTGAGCTCCCTCGTCTTGTCGACCCTGGATTATTGTAATGCCTTGTTTCTAGGTGCCCAGGAGAGAGTACTATGGAAAATGCAGGCCATTCAGAATGCTGCCGCCAGGCTTTTAGGGCGCATTCCCAAACATCAATCGGCCGCACTTACCATAAGACAGCTTCACTGGCTACCAGTGAGAAAGAGAATTATGTTTAAGTCTCTTTGCCTGGTATACAAGGCTCTACATAATGTTGGACCTGCATTCTTTATCCAAAACCTTACCCCTTACTGTCCGTCAAGAACGCTACGCTCCTCCAGTCTGCACGAGTTGGTGGCACCTCGAACCAAATCTGTCACTTGGGGGGACAGAAGATTCATGGTAGCCTCACCGAAACTGTGGAACACATTACCACAATCGATCAGAATCAGCACCTTCCTCTGGACGTTCCGCAAGCAACTTAAAACTTGGCTTTTCAACCAATGAACTTCTGCCCTCATGAGGGTCAAACACTGCAGCAACTTTAGCGCCAAGATGCCCAAGGGCCTTCGTTCGCGCTCTACAAATGTTTTTATAAATAAAATATAAATTATAAATAAATTGAGATTACAATAGCTCCACATTCCTTCCAGTCGAAAGCAATAATTAACGCAGTATATTTATTTTGAACCAATCATTCTAATAATACATAACCAAATATTCTTTGATTCCTTGAAAAAAACACCCTAAGCAGAGTTTTTGTGAACCAACCCAGATATGTCGACCTGGGCCAATATGGAGGCAATTATTTAATAGGGTGCTTATTTGAGAATTCTGTAAATCAGCAAAGCGGACACCGTATTGTCCCACTGAATGTCCGTAATATTTTCGTACCACACTATGATTTACAGACTTATACTACAATAAAAAGAGGGGATACACGTTATTATTTAATGTTTTAAATTCCTACATATGTTGTTATCAAATGGGCTATACAAATCAAACAAATAATAAGCGAACATTCATTTTAAAATGCATTTACAGCAATACGTTTAAATTGAACTGCACACTATTTTGATTCCATCAACCAGGAAACCTATAAAAAGTAATTATTTCCTCCTCGCATTTTATACTGACTGCCTTACAATGCCTCAGGAAATTCATCCAGGGGACATATACACATATTTCTTGCATTGCTACAATTTGTAAACGAAAAGGTTTCAGCACATAAATTAACACTAATTTGAAATTATTCGGTTTTAAAGAATTTCCAACGTTTGAATATTGAGATGCCCAGGGCTCAGTTAAATTCCAGAAAGAAGTTCTGAACATGTTCAAGTGCACCTAAATCCTTCCTCCCACATGTGTATTGATGTTAAATTTTCATCGTTTTTTAGCAATTAAACAAGTAAGCCTAAGTATAAACATTTATTATTTTAATGGTTGAATTATTCCAACATTGCCTAATAATATTCAAAAAATATTTTTACTGAACAAGAATTGATTGTGGTTTGCTAATTACCCAAAAATATTTGTTGAAAATAAATGTGTTAATGTGAAGTGAAATGGCTCTGAGCACTAAAACCCCAGAGAGCCTTCAGGGCTTCACGAAGAGGCAAATAGATCTTCAACCTAAATTTAATTAGAAGGTAATCCTTCTTGTGCAAATTAACTTGGTGCTTTCAATGGCAGAGATGCCACCGTCTCTGCCATCAGCGACACTTTTTCAACGGGCCCATACCAGTAACAATAGTGCTTCAGCAGCTGCTCAATTTAACACCGGATCTCTGATTGCATTTTCAGTGGTGTTCCTTTTCAGCGACGGCTCATGGAGGGAGTTACGGTGGGGCAGGAGGGCGGGGAGGGGGAGGGGCAGGGCGGAGGTTGCTAAAACCCGGCATATGGATAATTGCAGGTAAGTAAACAATTTAATTAATAAAACGAATTTCGTAGTGCGCCTTGCATCGCAAAATGCAATGCAGTGCGAGCTACGAAATTCGTTTTATTAATTAAATTGTTTACTTACCTGCAATTATCCATATGCCGGTTTTTAGCAACCTCCGCCCTGCCCCTCCCCCTCCCCGCCCTCCTGCCCCACCGTAACTCCCTCCACGAGCCGTCGCTGTTCCTTTTGTATGATACCATCATGTGATGCATTGGTGAAAAACTCCTATCCTATGTCTCACATTAGTACTATTATTCATGACGATAAACCTTTGTGAATGTATTGCCAGTTACAATGGAGATACAACAGGTCCTTTACACCACCACAAGACTGTTCCGCTGGCACAACTTCACCACAAATGTGAATGAGCTGTTTTGGGAGAAATGTGTGTTCTTGGCAAACTTGCTTGGTGGCAAACCTATGGATGAGAACTCAGGGGCATATTATCAAGGGGGTTTATCTCCACTTTTTTGGCATTAAAAGCCAAGAAAGCGGAGATAAAATTATCTCCCTATTACCTAGCTGTCGCTAACACCAGTTAGCGACAGTTAGTAGGAGATAGCGACCATCTTGGGCCCCACTTTGCATGTCAGTGATATTTATCACTAATAACATTCAAAGTGGGTGTGCCAAGATGTTAGCGACTGGAAACAGTCGCTAACATCGCTATCTCCTATTACCAACTTTTATGGAAAGGGGCGACCGACTCGGTCCCCCCGAACGTATGGCCGAGTGCCTCGATCCCCCCGGGAAGCCATTTTTGGGCGGGAGGCGCGTCTCAGCTGGTATGCCCGAAGCGGCGTAGCCGGGGCGCGCTCGTTCCCGCCCTAGAGTGGGCTGGCCTAGACACCGACGCAGCCAGCCACGCCCTCAGGGGCAGGCAGGGGCGGGTATACGCCCGCCCTGAAGACGGATAAAAAGGGACGCAAGACCAGAAGACATCCTCTTGTTCTTGTGCTCTGAAGCTGCACCTCCTCGCTGCACGTGAGCTCGGGACAGAACGAAGAGCCAATTTTGAGCGTTTTAATCTCTCTTTTTGTCTTCTAGATACTTCGTCTGAAAAGATGCCCAAGAAAGGCGCGAAGAGAATGTCGACTGACCAGTTGGTTCGGGCCCTCATGAAGGACATGTCCGAAATTAAGAAGCGGTTGGCGGAGCGAGACGGCGAGGAGGGATCGGGGCGTCCACCGGCCGGAGGGAAGCCAAAGAGGCCGAGAAGGGGGCCGGTAGGGGGAGACGTCCCGGTTCCCTGTTCCCCGCTCGAGGCGCCAGCCCCGGTACCGGCCCCGGTACCGAAGGAGGGGAATCCGATTCCTGAAGTAGTTACCCCGACATCCACTGAAGACATGCCTCCCGAGTTGGCGGCACAGTTAGCGGCGTGGTTGGGGGACAGTAGCGAGGGCGCCACGGCTGCCGAAGCGCAAGCACTCATTAAACAGTTGCGCGAGAAACGTGATACAGCCAAGGTGCCCGCGTCGGATGCGGTGATAGACAAGCCACGAGTGGCGGAGGCAGCGTCCGGTGCAGGTAAGCGGCCATTGCCGATCGCAAGGGATGAGTCAACACCCTCTCGTAGAGAAAAGTTGGGGCAACATGTTCCTTTGGCAATAAAGGAAAAGATTTGGGCGGGGGAATACGTAAACATTTTCTCCTTGCTCGTTGATCATTATGAGGTTGAAACTGTTAAGGGCCAAAAGGATCTGATGCATCCAAGTGTTTGGCGCGCAAAAATGGCCGCCTTTAAAGTGAATGAGAATATTGGCAACTGGGGTAATGCTTGGGGAAATTTTTACGTCAATTTTGGGGGAACGTAGGCCTGAATTGCTCCCTGAATTTCCAGTATATCAGTCACGAATTATGGGGTACTCGACATCGCACCAAGGTAACCAATGGTTCTGTTATGACAACCTTTTCAGGAAAGCGATGGAGCATAACAAAAGTTTAACCTGGGACTGTTACGATTCTTTGACATGGAATAAGATGAAAGAGTCGGGGATGTTGAAAGTGCCGTTGGTGGGGAGTACTGTTGGTGAATCCTCCCGCCAAAATGGGGGGACGCCCTTTCGGTCGGGTACGGGTACAGACGATTACCCAAGACCCGCCGGCAATACAGGGAAGAGGGGTTTCTGTTTCAATTTCAACAGAAGTAAATGTACTAGGCCCCCGGGATCTTGTAAATTCAAACACGAATGTAGTGGTTGTGGGGCACCCCATCCTGAGTCCTCGTGCAGAGCCAAATCGGGTGAAAATGGGGGTAGAGGGGGCGCCAAACAGGTCTAATATAGTCCGAGGGGCGCCTTTACCAACCCCGATTGATACCCTGGCGATGATTCCCTGGCTCAGCGAATACCCAGATCGTACTTCAGCTGGGGTGCTACGAAACGGTTTTTCATATGGTTTCCGCATCCCGGTGGGGAACTTTCAGGGTGTCGGGTCGTGCAAAAACCAACTTTCCGTCTTGCAGCATACGACTGTAGTACAGGATAAGATCCGGAAAGAGGTTACCCGAGGTCGGGTTGCCGGCCCGTTTAGTGTTCCCCCGGTACAGAATTTTGTTTGTTCGCCTTTAGGGGTGGTCCCCAAGAAGGACCCAGGTGAGTTTCGATTGATTCACAATTTATCAGCGCCTCATGGCCTTTCTGTGAACGACGCAATTGATCCAGAGATATGTTCGGTGCGGTACGCATCATTCGATGAGGCCGTAGCCATTTTGAATCGCCTGGGGCCCGGGACGCTGATGGCGAAATCAGATATCGAGTCAGCGTTCCGTTTGCTCCCGGTATACCCGGAAGACCAACGGCTTTTGGGATTCATGTTTCAAGGTTCGTATTACATGGATAGGTGTATGCCGATGGGGTGCTCTATATCTTGTGCATATTTCGAGAAATTCAGTAGTTTTCTACAATGGGTTTACACGAAGAAAACGGGTTTTCGAAATGTGATGCATTACCTCGATGACTTTTTGTTCCTTGGGGCCGCTGGGGATGATGAATGTGCCCGGGCCTTGACTGAATTTTGTGTTTTAATGAATCAATTTGGCGTGCCATTGGCACCAGGTAAAACTGTGGGTCCCACGACTTGCCTCGAGTTTCTCGGGATCGAGTTGGACTCTAGTGAGGGTTGTTTTCGTTTACCAGCTGCCAAAGTGTCGAAATTCAGGGCAGCCCTGCAAATGTGTATTATTGCATCTAAAGTTACGCTGCATCAATTGCAGCAATTGGTGGGGAAGTTGAATTTTGCCCTGAGGGTAATCCCGATGGCCCGCCCCTTCTCCCGTTCAATTGCCCAGGCGATGGTCGGCCTAAAAGAGGGTCACCATCGCACGAGATTATCGGCCGAGGTCCGCCAGGACATGCGTATTTGGTTAGCATTTTTGGCGGATTTCAATGGTCGAGTCGTCTGGAACAAACCGGCCTTGTCCTCTGAAGAGCTTGGTCTATGGACGGATTCAGCGGGAAGCATGGGTTTCGGCGCCATCTTCGGCACAAAATGGTCGGCACAAAGGTGGCCAACATGGTGGCATGAAGGGGGGCTGACGAGTAACATTGCTTTCCTTGAACTGTTTCCCATCTTGGTGGCCCTCAGAACCTGGCCCGATGGATTCAAAAATCACTCTGTCATATTTTGGTCTGATAATATGACCGTTGTAGAATGCATCAATAGTCAGGCAGCACATTGTAAAATGATTTTAAGGCTGCTTAAAGAAATTGTCTTACTGTGTATGCAACTGAACGTGGTATTCAGAGCAAAACATGTCCCGGGGGTGATGAATCAGGCTGCTGATGCACTGTCTCGTTTTCAAATACAGGCTTTCTTGGGTTTCCTTCCCTCAGCGGACCCAGAGCCAGCACCCTTTCCCGAAGCTCTCTGGTCTCTCGGTGCCCCGAACTTCGTTACCTCGTGGGAGAGAGTCTAGCACCAAGGACGAGGAAGGCATACGAAGGGGCGTTTCGGGCCTATTTAGCCTTTTTGGGGACTGAGAGAGGGGGGCTTTGGGGGCACGAGGATTGGGTAGTACATTTTCTGATGTCCTTGCGTAGGGCTGGGAAGTCGGTGGCTACAGCCCAGAGGCATCGTGCTGCCATTTCCTTTGTTGCCAGGGCTCATAATATCCAGGACCCGACAGCGTCTTTCGTGGTACAGAAAGCGCTACGTGGGTGGCAACGCCTTGAGGGTCGCAGAGTAGATGAGAGGCGCCCGATAGGTCTGGATAGGTTGGCCCAGTTGCTGGCCACACTCCCCGCCACATGCTCGTCTCAGTTCGAGGCCTGCTTGTTCCGAGCTGCTTTTACGCTTGCATTTCACGGGGCGATGAGGATAAGTGAGCTGGTGGCAAGGAACAAACAGGATGTGGTGGGGGGTTTGTGCCGGGAACACGTTCAGATCAGGGGTGAGACGATGACTGTATCCTTTGTTAAGTCAAAAACCGATCAAGGTGGGGTGGGAGACTGCATAGTCATTCGCAGGATTCCAGGGTCCCCCATGTGTCCGGTGAAGTGTTTAGAAGATTACCTAGCACGAAGGGTGGCATCATGGGGAGGGACATTGTTGAGACACGCGGACGCCACCCCGCTGACGAAGTTTCAGTTTCAGCGGGTGCTCGCGATGTCAATTACTGCAGCGGGCTTGGACCCGGGTGAGTTTGGGACCCATTCCTTTCGGATAGGGGCTGCCACTGAAGCTACAGCCAGGGGTCTTAATGTGGAACAAGTAAAACGAGTGGGGCGTTGGTCCTCCAATTGTTATAAGAGGTATGTGCGGTTGCACATGTTGTGAAGCTGTAATAATGTACTCACGCTCTTGTCTTTTGTTTGGTTTTCAGTTACGCAAGCCTTCGAGGCGGGGCGGACTATGCAGTCGACCCAACACCGGGCCAGCGGTCAGACATCACCGGCTGTGAGAAAGGAGGTGTGGGTCGTGGGCCACTCATACGTGAGGCGTGCCGCAGACGTATTCGAAGCAGGTGACATGATTCACGTAGCTGGGGAATACGGGTACAGGATGTCCTTCTACGGAAGGGGCGGTCTCTGTATTGACCAGTTCAGGCATTCTTTGAGGGTTTGTTAGGGCGGATGAGGTCACCGCCGTCTATAGTCATAGTACATTTAGGGGGCAATGATTTGGTCACCACCGGTAGACGACTTCTCCTGGAGGCAATGCTTTCCACTGTAAGTTGGTTGGCGAGGAAAGTTCCGGGGTGCATAATTGCGTGGTCTCATATGATCCCACGAAAAGTGTGGCGGGGGGCTATTTCGATCCCTGCTTTGAACCATTCTGTTAGGAAACTTAATAACAAAATGAGTAGGTTGTTCCGTTCCAGGACATTGCATTCTATCTCGCACGGTTGTATTAATGATGACAGTATGTATCTGGGGGATGGTGTGCATTTGTCTCGGGTGGGAAATGAGTTACTCATAGGAGACTTCTTAGCATGGTTAAAAACGTTGGAACATGACCTTTAGCTAGGAGTTTTGTGGGGGGCCCGGATAGCCGGTCAACTATCCGGGCCTGTGGCGGTAAGGTCATGATCGGTGAGCACTAATTAGTAGATCCCTATGAGTGGGCGTCACCCAACACGGATGGGAGCGCTCGGGAGAGGTGGCCATTGGCCCCTCAATGGGGAGGCGGTCCCTTCTAAGGATGGGTCGCCGGAAGTAAAGGAAAGGCGGTCAAGGCCCCTTCCTTTGTAGGAGGGGTTACAGCCCCCTCCTGGGGAATTTACCGGGGCCAGTGACATCTGCGACGGCAGATGCGGTAAGTTGTGTGGGGTTGGGATAAGGTCCACGATACCTTCTAGATACCTCACACGAGTATTCGAACGACCTTTAACTGGCGTCGAGTTTTAGGTGCCCCCGTCAAGTCAAGGGAAATTGGTAGTAGTTGCACTTGAGGTACGCCTCCGTGCTGTCGCCCATCCCAAGTGGGAGGGGTAAGTCTGGTTAGGGATCTTGACACCGGTTATGACCTTGCCGTTGGCCCTTAAACGTTAGGTTGTACAATTTCAATATGTCAAGAAATGTTTTGTAGGTTGCTAGTTCGGCTAGGAGAACCTCTGTATTAGAGAATCTGTTAAGGTTAGCCAAACATCGCAATATGGTAATGAAATTGTACATAACATGAAACGTTTAATGTTTTAATTTTGTTTTAATAAATACGGCCGGGATGGTCACTCCATCCCACTTCCAAAAACTTCAAGAACTGTTTCCGGTTTCCCTCCTTTCGGGGATTGTGTTGAGAGGGGGTGGCGGGTATCTCGGCCATATGGAAAGGGGCGACCGACTCGGTCCCCCCGAACGTATGGCCGAGTGCCTCGATCCCCCCGGGAAGCCATTTTTGGGCGGGAGGCGCGTCTCAGCTGGTATGCCCGAAGCGGCGTAGCCGGGGCGCGCTTGTTCCCGCCCTAGAGTGGGCTGGCCTAGACACCGACGCAGCCAGCCACGCCCTCAGGGGCAGGCAGGGGCGGGTATACGCCCGCCCTGAAGACGGATAAAAAGGGACGCAAGACCAGAAGACATCCTCTTGTTCTTGTGCTCTGAAGCTGCACCTCCTCGCTGCACGTGAGCTCGGGACAGAACGAAGAGCCAATTTTGACCCACCCACCAGCCCCTGAAGACAGCCAGTTGTGTATAATAAAGTTGATTAAGTTTATTTCTGTTTTCGTTTACAGGTTGTAGTGCCATGTTGATTTTGAGTTAATAAAGAATGGTCGTTTTGAGTATGTTTGCCATTAAAGATATTCAGTTTAGGGTTGAATTTTGATGCATGCTCTTTCGGTCATAGTGGCCAATGTATTCTTAGGTTAATTTGCACTGTCGTATTTATTTTGGTAGGCGGTAAGGTCATGATCGGTGAGCACTAATTAGTAGATCCCTATGAGTGGGCGTCACCCAACACGGATGGGAGCGCTCGGGAGAGGTGGCCATTGGCCCCTCAATGGGGAGGCGGTCCCTTCTAAGGATGGGTCGCCGGAAGTAAAGGAAAGGCGGTCAAGGCCCCTTCCTTTGTAGGAGGGGTTACAGCCCCCTCCTGGGGAATTTCCCGGGGCCAGTGACATCTGCGACGGCAGATGCGGTAAGTTGTGTGGGGTTGGGATAAGGTCCACGATACCTTCTAGATACCTCACACGAGTATTCGAACGACCTTTAACTGGCGTCGAGTTTTAGGTGCCCCCGTCAAGTCAAGGGAAATTGGTAGTAGTTGCACTTGAGGTACGCCTCCGTGCTGTCGCCCATCCCAAGTGGGAGGGGTAAGTCTGGTTAGGGATCTTGACACCGGTTATGACCTTGCCGTTGGCCCTTAAACGTTAGGTTGTACAATTTCAATATGTCAAGAAATGTTTTGTAGGTTGCTAGTTCGGCTAGGAGAACCTCTGTATTAGAGAATCTGTTAAGGTTAGCCAAACATCGCAATATGGTAATGAAATTGTACATAACATGAAACGTTTAATGTTTTAATTTTGTTTTAATAAATACGGCCGGGATGGTCACTCCATCCCACTTCCAAAAACTTCAAGAACTGTTTCCGGTTTCCCTCCTTTCGGGGATTGTGTTGAGAGGGGGTGGCGGGTATCTCGGCCATAGAGATATTTGCGCTAAGCGCGAATATCTCCAAAAGCTAACACCTGCCCTGAGCAGTTCTTAGCCATGTTATCCAATGGGAGGTGGATAACATGGCTAAGAGCATTAGCTCGGTAATGCATGAATATCGCAGACTTTTCAGCGATATTCATGCATTGCGGCCGATTTTTAACGCATTTGCGATAAACCTTGGTAATACCAAGGTTTATTTGTGATAAAAATCGCAGCAGCTCAGCGGTAAATTTTTGTCTCTAACCAAGCAATAGCGATAATTATCGGTATTGCTTGGTAATATGCCCCTAAATGCTTAACACTTTTAGATGGATTTGGGGGTGCAGAAATTGTACTTCCCAAAATATTACTTCACAGACACCCAGAGGTGGATGAATCAGAGACAGTGTTAAACCTTAAATTCATGAAGCAACATGACTTCGACCCCCCTCTGCACCCTTGAAAATGCATTCACAAATTGCGATTCGCAAAATGCTAATCGCAATTTGTGAATGCCTTCCCATTCATTCCTACGGGCCTCTTGGCCCATAGGAATCAATTGGAAGGGACTCCTTAATTGCGATTCGCAAATTGTGAATTGCAATTAAGGAATTTTTAGAAATCGCAAATAAAAATACGATTTTTTGATGCATAGCAATTTGCAATTTCTTAATTGCGATTCCTTAATTTTCGCAATTAAGAAATCGCAAATGCTACCTTTGATGAATGTGGCTGCTAGACCTGATTTTCTGTACTTGCAGTGGTAACATTAGACATTAGTTTGTTTCTCCTTTGTGTCTTTTTGTGTGTTACCTTGAAACAAAGGGTTTTAATTAAGTTTGTGTTGTGAGATTCTGCCCCAAACTCACACCTTTGAAGCTTGGGACTGCTCGCCCTCACTAACATGAGAATCACATGCAGACAGTTTGGACTTGGCCCGGTTTGAAGAGCCATAGTAGGACAGTCCTCAGGAAGCCGGTGGGAAGCAACCTCAAAATCTAGGTTTGTGGCAAGAAAGCTCGGTCTTGATTGTTTCTATTGTACTATTGTCTTGCTCTATTAATTATATTCTAATGAACTCGTGCCTCTGGTTACTGTTGTACTCAAGGTTTGCAGAACATTCATATTGTGTCCTTGTCATCAATTAGGGGGCATCTATTGAAGAAACGAAGATGACGCCGTGAAGTGGGTTAATAAGATTTATTCATCAAAACAGCCCCTACACATCTGTGCGGTGGAGACTCCCGGTTCTAATCACAGTTGGAACCGTTGGGGTCGCAGGGAACTTGGGGAATTGCTCTGGAAGCAAGAACTTGTTCCCCAACAACCACAAACATCCAGATGAAATACAGTCCTTCTGGCTTAGCACAGCCACAAATAAATGGAAAAGTTAATGCCTTAATGGGGTCCGATTCATCCCTAGCTCAGAATGACTGACTGAGGTGCTACGACATCACACCCTGCAACAACTCTAGTTTTTACGATAAAAACATCAATAAGGCTCCAAAGATACTCCAACTAGGAGGCCCTACAACTGTTTCTTTTACCATAATGCCGCCTCATTGTT